>NC_091457.1:165017751-165077751 GCF_027789765.1 Dendropsophus ebraccatus
TTATTTATTTATTTTTCCCTAAATCTCCAAGGGGATACTATAGTAACCCACTAGTAGGCCGCACAGCGCCAATCTTCCAGTATAGTGAATTTATTTATGTATTTTGTGAACATACACATTGTTGTTGTTATTATCACCATCACTGCTGTTATTTTATGCATATTTTACCCTACATTAAAGGCAAAGCAGCTTCTAAAGTGAGAACATAGAGAAAACGTTCCCGCAAAGTGAGAGACGGCCACGTTACCTATTTATGTAAATAGAACGTTATTATGGCGGTTGTTATTCTATGTATATTTTACCCTACATTACGGTAAAGTGAGAAACGTATGAAAAATCCCATTCCGTCAGGCCGCGGAGGGACGGCGGCCATCTTGCACTGTATTTTCTGTGCCTCCCTGATGTGTGGTGAGCTGACACAATAGCTGCCCGGGCGTGTGTACACATGCACACTCACCCCCTCCCCCCATGCTGAAGTTTGCACATACTATTACCATCGCCATATATCACTGGGGCGGTGGCGGCAGCGGTGGCATCCCGGTGCAGGATTTGATGGCGGCGATTGAATTGTCTCTTTCTGCTTTGGAGGAGACATTGTCAGGTAATCTGCCGGTGGATTTACAAGCTGCAGACAACAAGCTAATGAGGCAGGCAAGCTGTTAGCCGGCTCGGCGCTCCATGATGAGATGCTAAATGAAAAGCTGCTGCGACACACGCAGTTTGTTATCATTCGATCTGCTTGAAACCGCAAACTGGTCATTACCCGGCCATTATTTGAGCTGATTTACAATCACGGCGGATGAGGCGATGGCTGCGGCTTGTTCAGTCCCCCGGCGGGGAGAGAGGAACCAGCTTGTAATTTGCATTTACACGATCTGACTGAGCTGCTTATTATATCGAGATATTTATTTTCCACTTAACCGATGTTTGATTACACTTTAATAAAGTACAAGGGAAGTGTCAGGCCGGCAGCGGCTGATGGATCCTGCGGGGCGGCTTCTGTGGGGTCCCGCTAATGAAACCACACGTGGGGGGGACCGGATTTATTTATATATTTTTTAAAAGAAATAAATAGAAAATTGTAATATTGGCCACAATGAAACCTTCTCCGCCCGACGCGCCTATTTTCCTTCTCTCGCGGCCTTTGTCGAGAAAATTGGTCGAGTTTCCGAATGACCTTAGTGGTGAGGTGGGGGTCACACATAGCAGTTTCCGAATAACGCCACATTTTTTTTTACGCCGTTTTCCTGAGCATTTTAATTTGCTGCTCAGAGTCAAGAGGGGAATTTTTGTAGCGTTTTTCTTCATCCTAAAGGTAAAATACATGTGGAAGCATCCCCCCTTTCCAGGAGACTAACAATTTGTTCCATTCTCATTACCTAATCTGTCTCCTTCCCCCAGTTCTGAATTGCTGCTTTCTGCTGAAGACTGTAAAATCTGTATAAGAGATGTTGACTCTGTCTCCCCCTTCTCCCATGTAAACGGTGTCCCTGGCCGGCTGTCTCTGTACTCTGTAATGCTGGGAGGGTTAATGTGGGGTCAGGTTGCTGGTGACTTTTATGTGATTAACCCTCCTGGCATTACAGAGTGCAGATACAGATGGCCAGAGATACTGTTTACATAAGCTGGGAGGAGGGGAGACGGAGTCAGCATCACTTATACAGATTTTTGTGTCTTCAGCTGAAAGCAGCAGCTGAGAACTGAGGGAAGGAGACAAGGGAATGACGTGAATGGAATGGAAATGGAAGGGGGCTGATTCTGCACAGGGACATAACTAGAAAGGGCTGGGCCCTATAGCAAACTTTTAATCCCCCTGTTTATTACCCAGTAGATCCCCTAAGTTAGGCATCTCTCCTGGTATCCCCCCCCCCCCAGCAGATAGGTGCCCCCATGGTAGACATCTCCCTTAGTATCCCACATGGTAGGCACCTCACCTCATATTCCCCCTGTAGATAGTGTCCCCCAAAATAGACCCTATTATTCTACCCCCAGTACATAATATCCCCCATAGGCATCTGATGACAGCTCAGGAGGCCCGGTATATTGCAGGGGTGGGCCCCTGATGTGGTGGGCCCCATAGTGACCGCTATAGTGATAGTTATGCCCATGATTCCACAGGTATTTTACCTACCTGGATAACCTTTTTTACCTAGTCTGTGGCTTCTTTCCCATAGACCAGCATCGGGGACGCACATATGGAAGGCAGCAGCAAACAGTCCGTCCATTGTCACAACACAAACCCATTCACATGAATGAGTAGCAGAGTTGTGCAACCAGGTCTAAGGTTGGTTGGCGCTCGATGGAGTGATGGCGCACGGGAGTCAGGTGTGATGGTGTACGTGGGTCAGGTGTGATGGCGCACATGGGTCAGGTGTGATGGCGCGCGCTGGTCAGGTGTGATGGCGCACGCGGGTCAGGTGCGATGGCGCACGCGGATCAGGTGCGATGGCGCACGTGGGTCAGGTGCGATAGCACACGTGGGTCAGGTGCGATGGCGCATGTGGGTCAGGTGTGATGGTGTACGTGGGTCAGGTGTGATGGCGCACGTGGGTCAGGTGTGAAAGCGCACGTAGGTCAGGTGTGATGGTGCACGTAGGTCAGGTGTGATGGCGCACGTGGGTCAGGTGTGATGGTGCACGTGGGTCGGGTGTGATGGCGCACGTTGGTCAGGTGTGATGGCGCACGTTGGTCAGGTGTGATGGTGTACGTGGGTCAGGTGTGATGGCGCACGTGGGTCAGGTGTGAAAGCGCACGTGGGTCAGGTGTGAAAGCGCACGTGGGTCAGGTGTGAAAGCGCACGTGGGTCAGGTGTGATGGCGCACATAGGTCAGGTGTGATGGCGCACGTGGGTCAGGTGTGATGGTGCACGTGGGTCAGGTGTGATGGCGCACGTAGGTCAGGTGTGATGGCGCACATAGGTCAGGTGTGATGGTGCACGTGGGTCAGGTGTGATGGCGCACGTGGGTCAGGTGTGATGGTGCACGTGGGTCAGGTGTGATGGTGCACGTGGGTCAGGTGTGATAACACACGTGGGTCAGGTGCGATGGCGCATGTGGGTCAGGTGTGATGGCGCACGTGGGTCAGGTGTGAAAGCGCACGTGGGTCAGGTGTGATGGTGCACGTTGGTCAGGTGTGATGGTGCACGTGGGTCAGGTGTGATGGTGCACGCGGGTCAGGTGTGATGGCACACATAGGTCAGGTGTGATGGCGCACGTGGGTCAGGTGTGATGGTGCACGTGGGTCAGGTGTGATGGCACACATAGGTCAGGTGTGATGGTGCACGTGGGTCAGGTGTGATGGTGCACGCGGGTCAGGTGTGATGGCACACATAGGTCAGGTGTGATGGCGCACATAGGTCAGGTGTGATGGTGCACGTAGGTCAGGTGTGGATCAGGTGTGATGGTGCACGTGGGTCAGGTGTGGATCAGGTGTGATGGTGCACGTGGGTCAGGTGTGGATCAGGTGTGGGTCACGTGCTTGGGGAAGACTGCCGATTTTTAAATGGAAGTAAATTACAAATCTTTATTACTTTCTGAAACCAGCTGATTTGAAATAAAAAAAATGCTGGAGTTTCCCTTTAAGCTGCTTTACTATTACACATGGCGGGAATTCCTTTGCACCTGACCAATCACATGAATCACCTGATTAGGAAAATGGGAAATGGAAAAAGCAACCGCAAAATGGCGGCAGATTATACTGTGTCTGATGGTGCAATATACAATCAGCATAAAGTGCCAGAGAACGGACGTCCAGGAGCTGCAGCTCCTAATTCATTCCTGGTTCCTGGTTCCTCCAACTTCAAATCCTGCTGACTTATTACATCTCATGTACAAACATTTGCCTGTCTACCTCTGTCTTTATCAAGAATACCCAAGCAGTGAAAAATTGCACACACACTATATATATATATCTCCTGTTTCCCCGAAATAAGGCAGTGTCTTATATTATTTTCTGCTCCTACAGATGCGCTGGGTCTTATTTTCAGGGGACGTCTTATTTTTCCATGGAAAAGAATTCACATGTCACATGCACAGCGGGGACAGAGTATGGTATGACGGCTTTCAACAACCAGAGGGGGCTCACCACAGCACACTCGTACAGCACAGCAGGGACAGGGCGTAAAGTATAATGGCTTCTGGACACTAGGGAGGGCTCACCACAGCACACACGTACAGCACAGCAGGGACAGGGCGTAAAGTATAATGGCTTCTGGACACTAGGGAGGGCTCACCACAGCACACTCGTACAGCACAGCAGGGACAGGGCGTAAAGTATAATGGCTTCTGGACACTAGGGAGGGCTCACCACAGCACACTCATACAGCACAGCAGGGACTGCATACAGTATGGCCACTTCCAGCCACCAGTGGGGGCTCACCACAGCACACTCATACAGCACAGCAGGGACTGCATACAGTATGGCCACTTCCAGCCACCAGTGGGGGTTCACCGCAGCACACTCGTACAGCACAGAAGGGACAGAGCGTACAGTATGGCGGCGGGTGACAGGATAACGGCAGGCTGTGTGCAGCTCTACATTTGACAGTGGGGATGGGGGCAGGCGACGGGCCTCTTGATGCCTTGCCTACACATTTACAAGTGATGGCCGAGGAAGAGAACATCGGGGTTGGTGGCAGGTGACGGTCTTCATGTCCTGCATGCAGCTGCTCTGCAACGGACGGAGAAGGTAGGGGACAACAGCAGTGGGCAAAAAAGAATCCCAGCTGCATGTCCTGGTGTTCTGTGCTGCGGCCATGTTTCCAAACAAAAACCTTGCTAGGTCTTACTTTCGAGGGAGGCCTTATATTTAGCAACTCAGCCAAAACTTCACTAGGTCTTATTTTCAGGTATATATATATATATATATATATATATATATATATATATATATCTCACACCTGTGTGATATCATCAGCTATAGGCAACTCATCTCCAGTATTTTGGTTGGGGAAAAAGGCCCCAAAAACTGCACAAACTACAAACTAACAGGGGAAGTGTGTGTGTATGAGGCCTAACCACACAATCATCTTCCTGTTCGTTTGATAAAACTTTGTGACATGCATAAAAACAACAACAACAAAGATTCGGTGGTGCCTCATGGCGTTTTCTGCGATCTTATGGCCGTTCTTCATACTTCATTACGATAATAAACCTGCGGGCTCCGGGCTGACACATTTGGTTTTGTTCACACAGTTTACAAGCCCCGAGAGCTGGAGAACGATCCCATCGACTTGAAGGCTTTGTCTGGGCTCCTTAATCCCGTTTTAGGACACTGATAGCGACTTAACCAGCTGATAAGTCCTCCCCGCCATGTTTGTATACGGCCTCTCATTGTGAAGACGTACTTAGCTGCTGATCCTTTTTCAGCTGCTATTCGGCAGCCATTGTGGCCCCGTAGTCTTTTCATTATCTCCTTTATCCATCAGCTGTTCCTGTTGGGCCCCGAGTCCCCCGACGTCAGGTGGGAACAAATCCTTCATCTACACTCCCTGCCCCCTGATCCTTGTTTGTATGTGTCAGGGGGCAGAATCCTCCTCGGGGTCTGGGACTAGGTTATTGTCTGCTGTTTAGTCTAAGCCGTTCAGTCTATATACCGTGTTATGCCATTTCTTTACATACTGGGTGTATTTACCAAGGTAGGGGCCATGGGATGACATTGGGTCATCGGCAAATTTTGGTAAATTTCATCCTTATTAATGACTTTTGATGGGGCACTCCATTGATTTTTATTTTTATTTCAAATCAACTGGTGTCAGAAAGTAATATAGATTTGTGATTTAGTTCTATTTAAAAATTTCTAGTCTTCCAGTACTTACCAGCTGCTGCATGTCCTGCAGGAAGTGGTGTATTCTCTAAAGTCTGACACAGTGCTCTCTGCTGCCACCTCTGTCCATTAAAGGGATTATCCAAAGATTAAAAGTACCCACAAAATAAGCAAGAACTAGCTGAGCAGTGGGGGTCTGATCACTGAGACCCCACCAGTAATGAGAATAGCGGTCCCTTGTTCCCCTCGGAGAATGGAGTGCTTAGCCTTCAATCCATTCACTCCCTATGGCAGGTACGGGGAATCTTCGGTCCTCCAGCTGGTGCAAAACAACAATTCTCATCATGCCTGGACAGCTGAAGCTTTAGTACCGTAACAGCCGGAAGGCCAATGGTCCCCGTTATTATTATTCATTTATAAAGCGCCCTTAATTCCAGAGCGCCATGCCTGTCCTATGGGATTCCCAAAGATATCCACACAGTCCCACAGAGAGCACATAGAACATGAATGGATGTGAATGCTTGTTGCCACTCCATTCACTTGAACTACAATGGACCTCCGTCCTCATAATTGGTGGGGGAACTCGATTGTTTCCAAATCCCATAGACAGTGAATGTAGCAGCAAATAAGGATGGGTACCACCACCCTTGGAGAATAAGGGGCCTCCATTCCCATGATTGGTGAGGCTACCATTGACAGCGATGGAGCAGAAGTCAATCATATGGGCTGTCATTCCATTCAGTTGTGATCATTGGCATTGACCCCCACCGATTAGCTACTTATCATCCATCCTGTGAATAGGTAAGAATTACTTCTAATCTCGGAATGACCCCTTTAAATTAATTAATCATGATTTTACCTCAAGGTCCTATGCCGCCATGTTGTTTTTCTGCCTCCTTGCAGAATTATTATATGACGATATCAGCAGTAAATAACTTATTCTGCCCCCCGGGGTGCCCGCATCTCGTCTGTTATATTTATATAGCAGGTGTCATATACCAGAGGCGGCTATGGATGCCATACAGTGGCTTCTATTACCCATAATCCTGTGGTCAGCTTACCATGACACACGTGTTAGCAATAACCATTAAAGCCTATGGGTCCCAGACGTCCCATTCCGGCATCCCTCACCTATAGGCTATGACGGCATCTGCTTTATGGGTAATGAGAAGCTCCTGATGTATGTGTGTGTAATGGATGCCGGCAAAGTCCTTCATCAATCACAGGATTCCATGTAGAATGGATACATACGTCATATAGTGTTTACAGGAGTCCAGAGGATGGTATAACATGGGCTTCTAGACTGTTCCATCCTCGTATACTAACACATACCAGCCCGATGGAGGACACTAGGGCGTTCTTGGGCCTCTATCTCATTTATGGACCCCATGACATACACGTTATATGTAGCAGGAGTATATAGCATAAATCTGTCCCAAAGATCAGCTGATCTCCCACAATGCATTGCTGGAAGAATCCATAGAAGCGGCTATTTCTAAAATAAGAAAACCACCTCACCTCATGGCAGAGGTCAGACCTCCATGGATAACACATTCATGCTCCACCTTCTAGACTCAAAGTGTAAACCCAAACAGGGTCTCCTGCTCTTCCTGCAGAGATCGGTGCAGGGAGATGCTGCTCACACTGGGCGATACCCATGCCGAGGGAACCATCCGACTCCCGGCAAGTTCCTGGTCCTCAGAAAAGGGTTTGCGCATAGAACTCACATTCAGACAGCTCCCACTTCATAGTCCTGACTATAACCCTGTCCACTACACCCACAGGAGCCTACCACATAGCGGTAGGGACATAGAGTTGGCTGAGTTCCTGGCTAGAATGTAAAGGAGGAACAGGAAGTGTATAACAGGAAGTATACTAGACAGGAAGTGAGGCAACAAGGCCAACAGTCTGTATCAGAAACAGAAGGAGAGCATAGAATAACACAGAAAGGTAGTACAATAACTTTGTCAGTATCTTGTGTCCATGTAATGGACTTCCTGTTCCTGCTGGACACTCTAGCCAGAAATGAAAGCAGGTCAAAACAGCATTCTAGTGAAAATCCAACTCGTGGCTACTAAATACTAGTATTGTCGGGTGAATAAAGTGGCCACAAGTTGGATTTTCAATAAGATGCTGTTTTGACTTGTTTTCATTTGGAATTATTAACAAATGTGGCTCCATTGAACAAATGATTTACATGATATTGAAAGAATTCTGCTGAGCTTGATTGATACTCTAGCCAGGAACTCAGCCAACTCTGTCTCCCGCCCACACAAAGATGGGAAGGTGTAGGGAGGTAGGGTTGACTGAATTCCCTGCTCGACTGTACAGCACGTACCTGTAATAAACTTTCTGTTCCTAAAATAACCTTATTTACCAATATAGGTTTGGTTATTAGATGGCTGAAAATAGGTTTATTTGTCAGTAAACCCCTGTAAACTTCTGACATATATATATATATATATATATATATATATATATATTACATTTTGGCTCTATGCTGCCCTTACATAGGATTCCCTTTAATGTCATTATTATTATCTTATACATTATTTGTATTATGTGTTATAGTACAGGCCTCTCTCTCTATCTATATATATATATATATATATATATATATACATACACTGACACAGTATACATACAGGGACCTCTCCACGGCAATTACCCATCAGTGCTGTACACACTACAGGAACCCTATAATTTTCCACTTTGAGTGACTCCCAGTCAATTGAATGTCAGTCAGCCATTATGTTTTCCAATTATTAGTCAGCGGCTGAGCGCGGCCATCCCATCTAACCACGAGCCCGGCGGACGTAACAGCCTCCTTCCCCCGGCTCGGCCTCCTCTTGATCCCCATTCGCGCAGATGAGATGTTTTCATTTCACTTAAGTAAAGGCCAATAGGAGTTGATTGCAATAATTAAAGTTTATTGATTATCCCAATGGGTGCAATTGGAAGCTTATTAAAGCGAATCCGTTAATGCGGTAACACCTTTACGCTTGAGAGGATGAGGAAGGACACAGACGCGATTCTTCAAACGGAGCAGATCATTAGTACAATGAGTCCTTCTCAGCGTGCCGGCGATAAACAGCGATAGACGCGGCGTCCTCCTAATAATTACATACACCGCCGACGTGCAGTCAAAATAAATTGATGATAATAACTGTGATTCTAAGAATGACTTGGCACCGTGTGAAGACGAGCTCCAGCCTCGCTACTAAATTGCTAATGAGAATTACCATATCTAATCACTTACGGTGGCGGCGTCATTGGATGTTACCGTGTATCAGTCACAATTAACACGCCGCTTAGCTCGGGATGGTGTCAAGTCTACAAGCCATCATCTGCACAGCTAAAACGTATTAAAAGTGGCAGCGCCAGGATACATGACCGAAAGGGGCGAAGACGCTCATGGCCGACGTGTTTACATCTTCGGGGGTCATCAGACGTAACTACGGGAGGAGGCCCCGATATCACGGACGCGGATTCTGAGTCGTTCTTATCAGTTATTGATCACGAGGACAAAAAGCAGGGTTCTTTATTGTAAATTATTTGGCTGTAATTTATTCGTGGTCGCCCTTAAACGCCATTTTGCCTATTGAATAATTTTCTATAAATATTGGCAAGTTGTATTAAAGGGGAACTCCAGCAAAACTTTTTTTCTTTTATATTAACTGGTATCAGAAAGTTATACAGATTCGTAATTTACTTCTATTTAAAAAAATTCCAGTCTTCCAGTACTAATCAGCTGCTGTATGTCCTGCAGGAAGTGGTGTATTCTCTCCAGTCTCTGCTGCCACCTCTGTCCATGTCAGGAACTGTCCAGAGCAGCAGCAAATCCCCATAGAAAACCTCTCCTGCTCCGGACAGTTCCTGACATGGACAGAGGTGGCAGCAGAGAGCACTGTGTCAGACTGGAAAGAATACACCACTTCCTGCAGGACATACAGCGGCTGATTAGTACTGGACTTAGGATGTAAATTACAAATCTCTGTCACTTTCTGATACGTGTTGATTGGAGAGAAATTTGTTTTCTCTGGAGTACCCACATACCCACACCTTTTGTTCTGTAGGTGTATTCCAGCATTACTCTCCCTCCCATTCAGAACATAGGCATGCTCAGACAGGCTGAGTGTGCATGTTCCTGGGGTCAGGAGTAATAGTTATTGGTGGTGGACATCTTAAGTTGGCCATATGTTTCTGATACCTGTCAGCTGGATGCTGGTTTGGCCAACAGCTATGTCTCCCATCTACCCCCCATACAAATATGCCCTTGGGCTTGGCCAATCATGCGTTGTGTCCTCCCTCTCAGCTGTTTTGGCTGCCGCTTGTCTCCCCTGAGATTGAAAGGATCAGGCAAGTTAAAATCCAACTGCTTGGTCCTTCTCTTCCCCAACACCTGAGGTCAGAGAAGAGTCAGGAGGCTTTATACACATTGGATAGTTATTCGGGTTAGATGACAACAGGGCAGTTTCTAGATCATTTTGGCAACAGGGCGAATCTTGATAAAAGCGCCCCCCCCCCCCCCCCCTGCAACCTCACTCAATTCAGCTCTGGAGGAGGAAGGGGGGCCTTATCAGGATTCGGGTTATTAGGAAGAAGCAGTGTGTGTATTATGGCATAGATCGGTGTTGCACCCCTAAGAGATAATGTTCAACCGAATACAAAATCATCATACAGGGACTCACAGGTGACGTTCTCTTTGATCTGCGGCACCACTTTCCTTTTCCTCTCCAACCGGACCACCATGATGATTTCTTGCAGCTACAATTCGTCTCCTCAGAACCTGCGAGACAGACATCTCAGGCTCCGCACTTATCCAGCAACTTCCTTCCCTTTTCCCTCCTATAGGCTCCTAAACTGTAGTAATTCTGCTGCTTGGTGCAGTAAAGTCTGCAAGGTGTGACCTCCATCACACTGACATACAGGATACTGGGAGAGCTGGATGACCTCCATCACACTGACATACAGGATACTGGGAGAGCTGGGTGACCTCCATTATACTGACATACAGGATACTGGGAGAGCTGGATGACCTCCATCATACTGACATACAGGATACTGGGAGAGCTGGGTGACCTCCATTATACTGACATACAGGATACTGGGAGAGCTGGATGACCTTCATTATACTGACATACAGGATACTGGGAGAGCTGGATAACCTCCATCACACTGACATACAGGATGCTGGGAGAGCTGGATGACCCCCATCACACTGACATACAGGATACTGGGAAAGCTGTGTGACCTCCATTACACTGCCATACAGGATACTGGGAAAGCTGGGTGACCTCCATTACACTGACATACAGGATGCTGGGAAAGCTGGGTGACCTCGATTATACTGACATACAGGATGCTGGGAAAGCTGTGTGACCTCCATTACACTGCCATACAGGATACTGGGAAAGCTGGGTGACCTCCATTACACTGACATACAGGATGCTGGGAAAGCTGTGTGACCTTCATTACACACTGACATACAGGATGCTGGGAAAGCTGTGTGACCTCCATTACACTGCCATACAGGATACTGGGAAAGCTGTGTGACCTCCATTACACTGACATACAGGATGCTGGGAAAGCTGTGTGACCTTCATTACACACTGACATACAGGATGCTGGGAAAGCTGTGTGACCTCCATTACACTGCCATACAGGATACTGGGAAAGCTGTGTGACCTCCATTACACTGACATACAGGATGCTGGGAAAGCTGTGTGACCTTCATTACACACTGACATACAGGATGCTGGGAAAGCTGTGTGACCTCCATTACACTGCCATACAGGATACTGGGAAAGCTGTGTGACCTCCATTACACTGCCATACAGGATACTGGGAAAGCTGGGTGACCTCCATTACACTGACATACAGGATGCTGGGAAAGCTGTGTGACCTTCATTACACACTGACATACAGGATGCTGGGAAAGCTGTGTGACCTCCATTTTACTGACATACAGGATGCTGGAAAAGCTGGGTGACCACCCCCTGTAATCCCCCCTGTGCTGTCCCCATTGTAATAATCCTCCCTGTGCTGCCCCCCCCCCCATAATAATAATAATCCCCTCTGCTCCCCCTGCATTGCCAAACACACACACACACACAAAAAAAAAAAACATTATACTCACCTTATTCTGGCATAGAGGTCCCTCTCTCCTCTTCTCCTCCAGCCTACGAGGAGCAGGCCGCTGCCGCCCCTGCACACATCTCTCCAGCAAACGCAGTGAAATGACGTCATTGCGCTGCTGGAGGGAGATGTCTGCAGGTGCAGAGTGCTCGGCTGGGTCGGAGCGGTCCGGTGGCGGAGGTCCAGGCGGTCCGTGGGCGGAGCTACGGGTGGTCCGGGGCAGAGGGCAGTCTTGCCAGGTGATGGGGCCAGCGAGCTAGCAGGCGGGCGGCCGGCCGGCCGGGGGTGCGTGCGCAGCTAAGTGGAGTCTGGGGGGTGCCACCAGCGCCCCGTGCGGTCGCCCGGCCCGCCCGCCTCTAGAAACGGCCCTGGATGACAATGATCTAATGTCTATGTCCTGCTTTAGTCATTCTTTAAGGTCCAGTAATCATTGCGGAGATGGATCTTCCATTATATGTTCCATTATATGTTAGCTACCAGAGTTATCCTCCAATTTTACTTGTTTCAGCAGAAATGAGGAATTATGTTGAATTCAAGGGGACCAGATGACCATCTTATGTGTATGGTGACCTCCTGACTCCAGACGAAATCCATCATGGCCGATCATCTCCTCTAATCTCTGCTGTTTGGGAGGAGAAGGATGGGGCATGGTGCATGCAAACTGCCCAAACTTTTAGTCCTCGCAGAGGAGTCTGGCAGCGGCTTTTAGCTGAGCCGAACATGCATGTGTATGGGGGATAGGAAGGCAAAGCTGATGGTTAAAGGAGAAGTTCGGCCATTTTAAAAACTGTCAGCTGGCGATTGGGGGGGGGGGGGTATAATAACAAACCACTACTTACATTTCAATGTGCGCCATGCGGCAGGCCCCACCCCACCCACAGGAAGGCATTTTCCCCTCAAGTCCTGATGACGTCACGACCTGGGGAAATGCTGACCCAGCTGATGGACAGCCCACTCAGCCAATCGGTGACTGGAGCACGTTCCACTCATCACAGTCAATCAACTGTCAGCTCAGAAGAGATCCTGGAGCTTAGTGGGGATCCCAGAGTTCAGCAGGGGTTCCGGAGCCTGTGGGGGTCCCAGAGTAGTGATCCAGTGCTGGAGAGCCATGGGGACAGGGAAGTAATGATAGTTTATTATGTTCCTTCCCTGCATGTGGCTCCCACTTACCATGGGCAATGGCCTTCTCTCTTGTAAAGGAGGTATCTGACCCCCTCAGGCACCAGGGCCCAGTTGTCACTGTTGGCATTTCCCCCCTTACCCACCCTGACTGGTTCCAGATGTTTCCATGGCTGATAAGATCCATAAGATGTCACCCGCTATATGAGCCTCTGCTGTGTAGGCCGCCATCATCGCCTCAATTACTAAACCCAAAAAACAAGTCCTGGATTTTTTTTTCCTTATTTTGCCTACAATATTCTCATATCCTTATATCAATAAATTACTTTTGCCAAGCGTCTCCTGTTCTGTCACCTCTCTATAGCTATAGAGACAGCGCCGTACGTTTAAAACCCCATGCCGCCATTGTTCCCGTTTGATCACGTCTATCCCGTCATGTGTGGTCCATGGACAGATCTCGTTGGCGTGTTAGAGTGTCAGGGCTGGGGAGGTTTAATAAGCAAAGACGTCTGATTTGTCTCACCATCCTTACTACTTATACACCGGCAAATGACAGGATCCCATATTACCTCCAACTCCTCATCATTAACTACTGAATATCTGAAAGCAATTACGGCCTACAAGACGGTGACATCCGGCTCATTCCCCAGAAGAAAAGATTGGATTAATGGACGGCAAGCTTCCCGGCCGCTCGCGTTATTTCACACATAATCAAGATCAGGTAATAGAATAAAGGCTTTCTTATATTTCACAATGAATTTCCTTCATTTCCTGGAGATGTTGCATTTTCAATCTCTCCGGCGCGGGATCGGCTCCCCGTATTGTCTTGTTCGAGGGCGCGTTGGAGTCACTCAAAGTCTCCTGACACGTTGGGATGTCAACAGGCGCGCAATCACATAGATCCTGGCAAAAACATTATTGACTGATGAAGGGGTATTATGTAGACGGGACCTAATAAGACATACCGCTGAGTCTACGTCTCGCTCCTCGGATAGATGTGCTCCGGTAATGACTAGTAATCCACACAACAGAAACAACCGGATAAAGTTTCTATATATATTATTGGAGATGCAATTGGTTGTTATTATTGGCAGTGATAGCTAAGTTACTGTATAGAAAGTACATGACGGTAACAAGATGTAGTGGACCCACTGGGTAACTAATGGATTTAGGGCTAAAACAAAGGGATTATGTGCTCTCCGCCCTGAGGATAGCCATTATGAGGATAGACGTACAGATGACATGTCTTCGCATCCCACCATAGATACGTACACTCAGCCAAGTATTCATGTTTTCTAAAAAGAGATTAGAAAGGGTAAGCGGCTGCCAAGCCCCTCTGTCCACTTCAAGGAGGGCAGGAGGAAGCTTTGGCACTGGCTGAGGAGAGGGGCATTTACCTCCCATTGACCCATTTACCAGGGGAGCACCAGGTAGAAATAGAGTGGAAGCTGAAAGGATGATGCCAGGCACCTCTACTAACAAACTGCTTCCTTATATTCAGGTTTAAAGGGGTTATCCAGCGCTACAAAAACATGGCCACTTTCCCCCTACTGTTGTCTCCAGTTTGGGTGGGGTTTTGAAACTCATTTCCATTGAAGTAAATGGAGCTTAGTTGAAAACCACACTTAAACTGGAGACAACAGTAGGGGGAAAAGTGGCCATTTTTTTGTAGCGCTGGATAACCCCTTTAAGGTCGTATTACACATCCCGTCTGCGGGTAAGCAGATCAGAACTCAATTATAGAGCCTACGACATGGTTGTGTGGCCAGGACTGCATGGACATTTCTAGCGATATTCGTGAGCTCTTTTTTTAAAACATGATCGGTGGAGGTCCCAGTGTTCTGACAGCTGCTGATTGGTGATGAGAAGAGGTAAGCATGTTGGAGTCGGATCGCTCGGCATTTCAATACTGGTGGCTGAAGAAGTTGTACTGTATGCTGCCCTAGAATCCAAGAGAACATGTACAGTGATCCCTCAACTTACAATGGCCTCAGGATACAATATTTTCAACATACAATGTTCCTTTCTGGACCATCCTAACTTGAGACTAGAGATGAGCGAATTTGGCGAAGTTCGGGATCGTATGAACCTGAACTATCGGCTTTTGATTCCCGCTGTCTGCAGCCTCCATAAAAAGGGGGGATACAGCGTAACGACCGCCTGGAAAACTGGGATACAGCCTACGCCAATGTCTGTATCCCAGTTTTCCGGGCGGTCCGTAAGGCTGTAACCACCCTGTTCATGGAGGCTGCAGACAGCGGGAATCAGAAGCCGATAGTTCAGGTTCATACAATCCCGAACTTCGCCAAATTCGCTCATCTCTACTTGAGACCAGACTCAACATACTATGCTATAGACAGACAAATAAAGATGCCCATTTTACCACTATAAACCCCAGTATTACTGAAGTCCATGCACTGATTGGATGTTTAGTAGCGCCTCCCTACTGTACAGTGATACTACATGTCCTGCTCGTATCCAAATTCACCAGAAATTAAGATCATCCGTTTGGTACTGCAGTACCGGCCGGGATGATCTTTAGTAACACCGGCCCTTCTGTGACCCGGCCAAGTCAGAGAACGGCTGGTATTATATGCTGTCTGAACATGGCCATAGGCTGAATCCATGTTATCCAGGACTCCATAGGGCTGCCTCCAGCTTCGTTTGCCCACGGTACCCAAATCCCGAGCACTGCCTCGAGCATGCTGGAGTCATGCTCAATTCTAGTGGTGCATTATCATAGTGATAGCGCCCCATTTGTTTTAGGCAGCAACAAACGCCATATCCGGCTCCCGTCTGTAACAAACGCCATATCCGACTCCCGTCTGTAACAAACGCCATATCCGGCCCCCGTCTGTAACAAACGCCATATCCGACTCCCGTCTGTAACAAACGCCATATCCGACTCCCGTCTGTAACAAACGCCATATCCGGCTCCCGTCTGTAACAAACGCCATATCCGGCTCCCGTCTGTAACAAACGCCATATCTGGCCCCCGTCTGTAACAAACGCCATATCCGGCTCCCGTCTGTAACAAACGCCATATCTGGCCCCCGTCTGTAACAAACGCCATATCTGGCCCCCGTCTGCATGCCGGAGAAGTCTCACTCTTCGTCCCGGCGCCGCTCACAGTCATTCTGCTTAGAAAACAGATTTACTGTCACATTTATTTGCACAACTTGGAAATGACAATAAGAATCTTTGCAAAATAAAATAAGGACATTGGTGGCGGTCCCGGGGGGATAGTCCCAGATTTCTTAGAAACAAGGCTTTGAAAAGTAAACAGAATTTCTTTCTGCATGTAATAACTACATTTCCCACATATTATATACATATTGCAGCTTTTATTTCCCCAGAGGGCCGTGATAAATCTCCGAATGTAAAGGGTTTCCTTCCGTCTGTGGAAGACATTTGCAGATTGCGATATCAATAAAACTAATTATAAGAAAGTACAGGTAGGAAGCCGGATGCAGAAACCATCGCAGGAAGAAAACTTTTTGGAAGTAAAATATTTGCTGCGTTCCTGGGCAAAATCATCATTGAATATGCAAATCTAACATTTGTCTTAAAGGGCAATTCCCCAAAATCCAAACATTATCTGGAAATAGAAGCCGATAAGTCATCCTCTTGGGTAAAGTCTAAAAGTTTCTGAGGGTTTTTTGGCTTCTTACATATGTGTAATTCCCAGGAACTGTACTAAAAACTATTTTTTTTTTTTGACTATTGAACTTCCTACATTACTAATTGGTATGAGTGGCCATACATATACCATGCAGGGCCGTATTTGCCACTAGGCACCCGTGGTCCGGTGCCTAGGGCGGCGCCCTGCAGGGGGCGGCATTTACAGGGATCAAAATATATATTTTTTAATAAAAAAAATATTTTTAACCCCCGCCGCCCTAGGTACCGGACCGCGGGTGCCTTGTCCGCGGTGGGGGGGGGGGGGGGGGGGTGCGACACCGCCGCTGCCGCCACCGTTGTGCAGCCCCGGGGCATCCGGGGTGAGCTCCTTCCGGCACACGCTGCCTCTATCTCAAGCCGGCAGCTCACCCCTGCAGCCCCGCAGTGCCCGAACTTCTTCCTGCTCGGCGCGATGACGTCACGAGCGCTGCAGCAGGAAGAAGTTCGGGCACTGCGGGGCTGCAGGGGTGAGCTGCCACTGCAGTCACGCTATCAGCACTTCACTGAAATGGAGTCACACTATCAGCACTAGGAATTGCAGTGCTCCTATATACCATGTGTTACGGTAATAGCCAGGACTAGTTAGTTCCAGGCTCCAGAATGTGCCAGGAAGATCATAGGGTGACACCTACATGTGAGACTAACTAAAGAATGTCAACTGTTAACCCCTTCAGGTCCATTCACCCACTGTTAACCCCTCAGATCCACAACTGTTCAATTTCCCCACTGTTAACCTCTTCACATCCACTACAATCTAATTCATCCACTGTTAACCCCTTTAGATCCACAACACTTCAATTCATCCACTTTTAACCCCTACACATCCACCACAGTTTAATTCATATACTGTTAACCCCTTCAGCTCCAGGAATATTTTATTTTTTTCTAACTATATGTAATTTTTAACACCTGAAAACCAGGCTCATTTTAATTTATTTCTCTTATTTGTCTTAGACATAGAGGAACCATTATTACTGTACGGATTCGGAGTAATGTGATGGTAAAGTGTGTATTTGGGGCTATATGTCGCACATTTTGAAGTCCAATAAAATCATGAAATCAAATTGTTATCCAATCTCGCTACCATATCCTAGAAGAGCGCTTACTCTCGTACAGGTTCTGTGATTTTCAGACATTTTTACTGTACGGATTCGAAGTAATGTGATGGTAAAATGCCTATTTGGGGCTATATGTCCCACTATTTGAAGTCCAATAAAATCACGAAATCAAATTGTTATTCAATCACACAACCATATCCTAGAAGAGCGCTTACTCTCATACAGGTTCTGTGATTTTTAGACATTTTTACTGTATGGATTCGGAGTAATGTGATGGTAAAGTGTCTATTTGGGGCTATATGTCGCACACTTTGAAGTCCAATAAAATCACGAAATCAAATTGTTATCCAATCACTTTACCATATCCTAGAAGAGCACTTACTCTTGTACAGTTTCTGTGATTTTCAGACATTTTTACTGTAGGGATTTGGAGTAATGTGATGGTAAAGTGTCTATTTGGGGCTATACACCTGATAATTTGAAGTCCAATAAAATTACGAAATCAAATAGTTCTCCATCTTGTTCTTGTTGTTGGAGTGCTCTTGGTAGACTACTTCCAATCCCAGGAGGGACCAGCTTCATGGCAGATGGAGGATAACCATTAAGAGACTTTTTTCAGGACTGTTCTTCTATTCTAGTTTAATAAGTCTATGTTCCTTTTAAGTTTAGGTTAGGGACTCGCAAGAGAATGAGGACCCTTGATGTGGCTTGCGAGCTTACGATATTTCTTGCCTATTTTTTTCTTCTAGTTTTTAACGGTAAAAGATATCTACTAATACCTCATTGAAGATTGGACATCGAGCCATCAAGGAGCCCCACTAGACTAAAGCTGCTTTCACATGCAGCAGATTTTAGGCAGATTTTCTACAGCAGATTGTCTGTTGCCAAACCAAAGTCAACCTGAAGTTTCAAATCTTCTGTAGAAAATCTGCATCAAATCCGCAGTGTGTGAAAGCACCCTTACTATTCTGCAAGTCTTCCCAAGTGCATTATAGGGCCATGCAGCTGCCACTGACTGACAGCTACTTACCGCCCTAGCGGTCTTGTTTCTGCTACCTAATAAAGAGTGCTGAGGGGCCTGTGTGAGCTGCTGGTGCCTGCTGATGCCCCTCCCCCGTGCCGACCTCTATGCTTTTATAGAAGAAGTCTGGCTAAAACATTTTTGTATTGTTATTGTATTGTCACCCAAATACAAATCCCCAATATACACTTATTACGGGAAATGCTTAGGAAGCGCTTTTTTCTCTGCACTTACTACTGCATCAAGACTTCACTTCCTGAATAACATGATGATGTCACTTCCGTGATAACATGGTGATGTCACTTCCTGGATAACATGGTGATGTCACTTCCTGGATAACATGGTTATGTCACGACCCGATTCCCAGAGCTGTGTGGGCTGTGGCTGCCGGAGAGGATGATGGCAGGGGGACACTGAGGGATACAGGGCACTGGAGGAACACTGAGCATCCCTCTGCCATCATCCTCTCCAGCAGCCACAGCCCACACAGCTCTGGGAGTCGGGTCGTGACATAACCATGTTATCCAGGAAGTGACATAACCATGTTATCCAGGAAGTGACATCACCATATTATCCAGGAAGTGACATCACCATGTTATCCAGGAAGTGAAGTCTTGATGCAGTTGTAAGTGCAAAGAAAAAAGCGCTTCCTAAGCATTTCCCGTAATAGGTGTATATTGGGGATTTGTATTTGGGTGACAATACAATAACAATACAAAAATGTTTTAGCCAGACTTCTTCTATAAAAGCATAGAAGTTGGCACAGGGGAGGGGCATCAGCAGGCGCCAGCAGCTCACACAGGCCCCTCAGCACTCTTTATTAGGTGGCAGAAACAAGACCGCTAGGGCCGTAAGTAGCTGTCAGTCAGTGGCAGCTGCATGGCCCTATAATGCACTTGGGAAGACTTGCAGAATAGTAAGGGTGCTTTCACACACTGCGGATTTGATGCAGATTTTCTACAGCAGATTTGAAACTTCAGGTTGACTTTGGTTTGGCAACAGACAATCTGCTGTAGAAAATCTGCCTAAAATCTGCTGCATGTGAAAGCAACTTTAGTCTAGTGGGGCTCCTTGATGGCTCGATGTCCAATCTTCAATGAGGTATTAGTAGATATCTTTTACCGTTGAAAACTAGAAGAAAAAAATAGGCAAGAAATATCGTAAGCTCGCAAGCCACATCAAGGGTCCTCATTCTCTTGCGAGTCCCTAACCTAAACTTAAAAGGAACATAGACTTATTAAACTAGAATAGAAGAACAGTCCTGAAAAAAGTCTCTTAATGGTTATCCTCCATCAGCCATGAAGCTGGTCCCTCCTGGGATTGGAAGTAGTCTACCAAGAGCACTCCAACAACAAGAACAAGATGGAGAACTATTTGATTTCGTAATTTTATTGGACTTCAAATTATCAGGTGTATAGCCCCAAATAGACACTTTACCATCACATTACTCCAAATCCCTACAGTAAAAATGTCTGAAAATCACAGAAACTGTACAAGAGTAAGCGCTCTTCTAGGATATGGTAAAGTGATTGGATAACAATTTGATTTCGTGATTTTATTGGACTTCAAATAGTGGGACATATAGCCCCAAATAGACACTTTACCATCTTATTACTCCGAATCCGTACAGTAAAAATGTCTGAAAATCACAGAACCTGTATGAGAGTAAGCGCTCTTCTAGGATATGGTAGCGAAATTGGATAACAATTTGATTTCGTGATTTTATTGGACTTTAAATTGTGGGGCATATAGCCCCAAATAGACACTCTACCATCACATTACTCCGAATCCGTACAGTAAAAATGTCTGAAAATCACAGAAACTGTACGAGAGTAAGCGCTCTTCTAGCATATGGTAGCGAAATTGGATAACAATTTGATTTCGTGATTTTATTGGACTTCAAAATGTGCGACATATAGCCCCAAATAGACACTTTACCATCACATTACTCCGAATCCCTACAGTAAAAATGTCTGAAAATCACAGAACCTGTACGAGAGTAAGCGCTCTTCTAGGATATGGCAACGAGTTTGGAAAACAATTTGATTTTGTGATTTTATTGGACTTCAAATAGTGGGACATATAGCCCCAAATAGACACTTTACCATCTTATTACTCCGAATCCGTACAGTAAAAATGTCTGAAAATCACAGAAACTGTACGAGAGTAAGCGCTCTTCTAGGATATGGTAGCGAAATTGGATAACAATTTGATTTCGTGATTTTATTGGACTTCAAATAGTGGGGCATATAGCCCCAAATAGACACTTTACCATCACATTACTCCGAATCCGTACAGTAAAAATGTCTGAAAAATCACAGAACCTGTACGAGAGTAAGCGCTCTTCTAGAATATGGTAGCAAGATTGGATAACAATTTGATTTCGTGATTTTTTTTTTACTTTAAAATGTGCGACATATAACCCCAAATAGACACTTTACCATCACATTACTCCGAATCCGTACAGTAAAAATGTCTGAAAATCACAGAACCTGTACGAGAGTAAGCGCTCTTCTAGCATATGGTAGCGAAATTGGATAACAATTTGATTTCGTGATTTTATTAGACTTCAAAATGTGCGACATATAGCCCCAAATAGACACTTTACCATCACATTACTCCGAATCCGTACAGTAAAAATGTCTGAAAATCACAGAACCTGTACGAGAGTAAGCGCTCTTCTAGCATATGGTAACGAGTTTGGAAAACAATTTGATTTTGTGATTTTATTGGACTTCAAATAGTGGGACATATAGCCCCAAATAGACACTTTACCATCTTATTACTCCGAATCCGTACAGTAAAAATGTCTGAAAATCACAGAAACTGTACGAGAGTAAGCGCTCTTCTAGGATATGGTAGCGAGATTGGATAACAATTTGATTTCGTGATTTTTTTTTACTTTAAAATGTGCGACATATAACCCCAAATAGACACTTTACCATCACATTACTCCGAATCCGTACAGTAAAAATGTCTGAAAATCACAGTACCTGTACGAGAGTAAGCGCTCTTCTAGGATATGGTAGCGAGATTGGATAACAATTTGATTTTGTGATTTTATTTGACTTCAAATAGTGGGACATATAGCCCCAAATAGACACTTTACCATCACATTACTCCGAATCCCTACAGTAAAAATGGTTCCTCTATGTCTAAGACAAATAAGAGAAATAAATTAAAATGAGCCTGGTTTTCAGGTGTTAAAAATTACATATAGTTAGAAAAAAAAAAAATATTCCTGGAGCTGAAGGGGTTAACAGTATATGAATTAAACTGTGGTGGATGTGTAGGGGTTAAAAGTGGATGAATTGAAGTGTTGTGGATCTAAAGGGGTTAACAGTGGATGAATTAGATTGTAGTGGATGTGAAGAGGTTAACAGTGGGGAAATTGAACAGTTGTGGATCTGAGGGGTTAACAGTGGGTGAATGGACCTGAAGGGGTTAACAGTTGACATTCTTTAGTTAGTCTCACATGTAGGTGTCACCCTATGATCTTCCTGGCACATTCTGGAGCCTGGAACTAACTAGTCCTGGCTATTACCGTAACACATGGTATATAGGAGCACTGTAATTCCTAGTGCTGATAGTGTGACTCCATTTCAGTGAAGTGCTGATAGCGTGACTGCAGTGAGCTGCCGGCTTGAGATAGAGGCAGCGTGTGCCGGAAGGAGCTCACCCCGGACGCCACGAAGCTACTTTGGGGGGACCTGACCGGTCTGCCTCTGCCCCCGGCTGTTCCCTCTTCCCCACACAGCTCCTCCCCCTGCCTGTGCCCCCATCTGCTCCCCCTGCCTGTGCCCCCCATCTGCTCCCCCTGCCCCCATCTGCTCCCCCTGCTTGTGCCCCCATCTGCTCCCCCTGCCTGTGCCCCCCATCTGCTCCCCCTGCCTGTGCCCCCATCTGCTCCCCCTGCCTGTGCCCCCCATCTGCTCCCCCTGCCTGTGCCCCCCATCTGCTCCCCCTGCCTGTGCCCCCCATCTGCTCCCCCTGCCTGTGCCCCCCATCTGCTCCCCCTGCCTGTGCCCCCATCTGCTCCCCCTGCTTGTGCCCCCATCTGCTCCCCCTGCCTGTGCCCCCCATCTGCTCCCCCTGCCTGTGCCCCCCCTGCCCCCATCTGCTCCCCCTGCCTGTGCCCCCCATCTGCTCCCCCTGCCTGTGCCCCCCATCTGCTCCCCCTGCCTGTGCCCCCCATCTGCTCCCCCTGCCTGTGCCCCCCATCTGCTCCCCCTGCCTGTGCCCCCATCTGCTCCCCCTGCTTGTGCCCCCATCTGCTCCCCCTGCCTGTGCCCCCCATCTGCTCCCCCTGCCTGTGCCCCCCCTGCCCCCATCTGCTCCCCCTGCCTGTGCCCCCCATCTGCTCCCCCTGCCTGTGCCCCCCATCTGCTCCCCCTGCCTGTGCCCCCCATCTGCTCCCCCTGCCCCCATCTGCTCCCCCTGCTTGTGCCCCCATCTGCTCCCCCTGCCTGTGCCCCCCATCTGCTCCCCCTGCCTGTGCCCCCATCTGCTCCCCCTGCTTGTGCCCCCATATGCTCCCCCTGCCTGTGCCCCCCATCTGCTCCCCCTGCCTGTGCCCCCCCTGCCCCCATCTGCTCCCCCTGCCTCTGCTCCCCCTGCCTGTGCCCCCCCTGCCCCATCTGCTCCCCCTGCCTGTGCCCCCCATCTGCTCCCCCTGCCCCCATCTGCTCCCCCTGCCTGTGCCCCCCTGCCCCCATCTGCTCCCCCTGCCTGTGCCCCCCATCTGCTCCCCCTGCCCCCATCTGCTCCCCCTGCCTGTGCCCCCCATCTGCTCCCCCTTCCCCCATCTGCTCCCCCTGCCTGTGCCCCCCATCTGCTCCCCCTGCCCCCATCTGCTCCCCCTGCCCCAATCTGCTCCCCCTGCCTGTGCCCCCCATCTGCTCCCCCTGCCCCCATCTGCTCCCCCTGCTTGTGCCCCCATCTGCTCCCCCTGCCTGTGCCCCCCCTGCCCCCATCTGCTCCCCCTGCCTGTGCCCCCCATCTGCTCCCCCTGCCCCCATCTGCTCCCCCTGCCTGTGCCCCCCCTGCCCCCATCTGCTCCCCCTGCCTGTGCCCCCCATCTGCTCCCCCTGCCCCCATCTGCTCCCCCTGCCTGTGCCCCCCCCGCCCCCATCTGCTTCCCCTGCCTGTGCCCCCCCTGCCCCCATCTGCTCCCCCTGCCCCCATCTGCTCCCCCTGCTTGTGCCCCCATCTGCTCCCCCTGCCTGTGCCCCCCATCTGCTCCCCCTGCCTGTGCCCCCCCCCTGCCGCCATCTGCTCCCCCTGCCTGTGCCCCCCATCTGCTCCCCCTGCCCCCATCTGCTCCCCCTGCCTGTGCCCCCCTGCTCCCCCTGCCTGTGCCCCCCATCTGCTCCCCCTGCCCCCATCTGCTCCCCCTGCCTGTGCCCCCCATCTGCTCCCCCTGCCCCCATCTGCTCCCCCTGCCTGTGCCCCCCATCTGCTCCCCCTGCCCCCATCTGCTCCCCCTGCCCCCATCTGCTCCCCCTGCCTGTGCCCCCCATCTGCTCCCCCTGCCCCCATCTGCCCCCTTTGCCTGTGCCCCCCATCTGCTCCCCCTGCCCTCATCTGCCCCCTTTGCCTGTGCCCCCCATCTGCCCCCCCTGCCCTCATCTGCCCCCTTTGCCTGTGCCCCCCATCTGCTCCCCCTGCCCCCATCTGCTCCCCCTGCCTGTGCCCCCAGCTGCTCCTCTGCTTCCCAGTTGCTCCCTCTTCTCCCCTTGTCCCCCCAGCTTCTCCCCTGCCACCCCAGCTGCCCCCATCCTCTCCCTGCCACCCCAGCGGCTCCCCCTGCCCCCTCAGATGCTCCCCCTGCCTCCCCAGATTCTCGCCCTGCCCCTGCCACCCCCAGCTGCTCCCCCCCCTGTCACCCCAGCTTTTCCCCCTGTCTCCCCCAGCTGCCTCCCTTCCCCAGTCCCCCCCCCATCTGCCTCCCTTCCTCAGCCCCCCCCAGCTGCCTCCCTTCCCCAGTCACCCCCAGCTGCCTCCCTTCCCCTGTCACCCCCAGCTGCCTCCCTTCCCCAGTCCCCCCCAGCTGCCTCCCTTCCCCAGTCACCCCCAGCTGCCTCCCTTCCCCTGTCACCCCCAGCTGCCTCCCTTCCCCAGTCTCCCCCAGCTGCCTCCCTTCCCCAGTCCCCCCCAGCTGCCTCCCTTCCCCAGTCACCCCCAGCTGCCTCCCTTCCTCAGCCCCCCCCAGCTGCCTCCCTTCCCCAGTCACCCCCAGCTGCCTCCCTTCCCCAGCCCCCTCCAGCTGCCTCCCTTCCCCAGTCACCCCCAGCTGCCTCCCTTCCCCAGACCCCTCCAGCTGCCTCCCTTCCCCAGTCACCCCCAGCTGCCTCCCTTCCCCAGTCACCCCCAGCTGCCTCCCTTCCCCAGTCACCCCCAGCTGCCTCCCTTCCCCAGTCACCCCCAGCTGCCTCCCTTCCCCAGTCACCCCCAGCTGCCTCCCTTCCTCAGCCCCCCCAGCTGCCTCCCTTACTCAGCCCCCCCAGCTGCCTCCCTTCCCCAGTCACCCTCAGCTGCCTCCCTTCCCCAGTCACCCCCAGCTGCCTCCCTTCCCCAGTCCCCCCCAGCTGCCTCCCTTCCCCAGTCACCCTCAGCTGCCTCCCTTCCCCAGTCACCCCCAGCTGCCTCCCTTCCCCAGTCCCCCCCAGCTGCCTCCCTTCCCCAGTCACCCCCAGCTGCCTCCCTTCCCCAGTCTCCCCCAGCTGCCTCCCTTCCCCAGTCACCCCCAGCTGCCTCCCTTCCCCAGTCACCCCCAGCTGCCTCCCTTCCCCAGTCACCCCCAGCTGCCTCCCTTCCTCAGCCCCCCCCAGCTGCCTCCCTTACTCAGCCCCCCCAGCTGCCTCCCTTCCCCAGTCACCCTCAGCTGCCTCCCTTCCCCAGTCACCCCCAGCTGCCTCCCTTCCCCAGCCCCCTCCAGCTGCCTCCCTTCCCCAGTCACCCCCAGCTGCCTCCCTTCCCCAGTCACCCCCAGCTGCCTCCCTTCCCCAGTCACCCCCAGCTGCCTCCCTTCCCCAGTCACCCCCAGCTGCCTCCCTTCCCCAGTCACCCCCAGCTGCCTCCCTTCCCCAGTCACCCCCAGCTGCCTCCCTTCCTCAGCCCCCCCCAGCTGCCTCCCTTACTCAGCCCCCCCAGCTGCCTCCCTTCCCCAGTCACCCTCAGCTGCCTCCCTTCCCCAGTCACCCCCAGCTGCCTCCCTTCCCCAGTCCCCCCCAGCTGCCTCCCTTCCCCAGTCACCCTCAGCTGCCTCCCTTCCCCAGTCACCCCCAGCTGCCTCCCTTCCCCAGTCCCCCCCAGCTGCCTCCCTTCCCCAGTCACCCCCAGCTGCCTCCCTTCCCCAGTCTCCCCCAGCTGCCTCCCTTCCCCAGTCACCCCCAGCTGCCTCCCTTCCCCAGTCACCCCCAGCTGCCTCCCTTCCCCAGTCACCCCCAGCTGCCTCCCTTCCGCCGCCCCCCCCAGCTGCCTCCCTTACTCAGCCCCCCCAGCTGCCTCCCTTCCCCAGTCACCCTCAGCTGCCTCCCTTCCCCAGTCACCCCCAGCTGCCTCCCTTCCCCAGTCCCCCCCAGCTGCCTCCCTTCCTCAGCCCCCCCCAGCTGCCTCCCTTACTCAGCCCCCCCAGCTGCCTCCCTTCCCCAGTCACCCTCAGCTGCCTCCCTTCCCCAGTCACCCCCAGCTGCCTCCCTTCCCCAGTCCCCCCCAGCTGCCTCCCTTCCCCAGTCACCCTCAGCTGCCTCCCTTCCCCAGTCACCCCCAGCTGCCTCCCTTCCCCAGTCCCCCCCAGCTGCCTCCCTTCCCCAGTCACCCCCAGCTGCCTCCCTTCCCCAGTCTCCCCCAGCTGCCTCCCTTCCCCAGTCACCCCCAGCTGCCTCCCTTCCCCAGTCTCCCCCAGCTGCCTCCCTTCCCCAGTCACCCCCCAGCTGCCTCCCTTACCCAGTCACCCCCAGCTGCCTCCCTTCCCCAGTCACCCCCAGCTGCCCGCCTGCAGATGAGTTGTGGTCAGAGAAGTCTTCATGATGCTGCGCCAGATGGAGAAGAAAGCAAAAAGTGAGCAACGGCAATGGGAGAAGACGTCACCTGTGAGTCATTAGTAACTGCACTGTAAACACTTCTATAGTGTGCAAAGCCTGTGTACCATTGGGGTCTAAATGGGTCAGTGTATGGTTTGCGGTAGTGTACTGACACAGCCCCGCGTACACTACAGTACACTAGCACAAACTTTTAAACTAGAATCAAACTACAACAGCTGCAGGCACTACAACTCCCAGCATATGCTGAGGGCTGCAGACTGTCAGTACATGCTGGGAGTTGTAGTACCTGCAGCTGTTGTAGTTGGGTCCTATACACTGGATGCTTTGTGGGAGATCAGAATACAGAGATCTGTGGGGGCTCAGCGCAGGGAAGTGACCCCAGAACATCACTAATATGGGATAGAACAAAAACATCTCCCCCTATCCCCTATTAGTGATGTTCTGGGGTCACTTCCCTGCACTGAGCCCCCACAGATCTCTGTATTCTGATCTCCCACAAAGCATCCAGTGTATGATGCACCTAGGACCCAACTACAACAGCTACAGGAACTAGAACTCCCAGCATGTACTGACAGTCTGCAGCCCTCAGGATATGCTGGGAGTTGTAGTACAGCGTAGACAGATGTATTGCTGGACCTTCAGGGCTGATGGTTGTCACCCACAGATTGCAGCCTCCAGGAGTCTCAGCACACAGGGATTTATTATAGGGTTGTCTTCTCAGAAACTACAACTCCCAGCATAGCCGGAGAGCTGTATAAATGTAGGGATTTGTCACAGATACAGATGAATTCAGGAAAGGAGCGGGTCAGCATGTCGGGTCTCACTGGTTCTATATTGGTGGCTCCAGGTCCCCCAGTCTGACACTGGACAGAAGCGGTCCCTGAACTAAGACGTCCCCGGCCTCCTTCCTTCCTCCATCACGTCTGTTTGATAAGAATAGCGGGCATCAAGCAGAGCGGCACCCAAGTGCCAGGGTATATACCATGCATGTAACCAGCCAGTGCCGGGGGGGGGGGGCGCCTCAGCAAGCAAGGTGCCTAGGGCAGCATGAACTCTAAATACAGGCCTGATACCATGGTGACCATACACATACCAGGCTGGCCGTACACATACCATGGTGACCATACACATACCAGGCTGGCCGTACACATACCATGGTGACCATACACATACCAGGCTGGCCGTACACATACCACGGTGACCATACACATACCAGGCTGGCCGTACACATACCATGGTGATCATACATGTACCAGGCTGGCCGTACACATACCATGGTGACCATACACATACCAGGCTGGCCGTACACATACCATGGTGACCATACACATACCAGGCTGGCCATATGGTGATCATACATGTACCAGGCTGGCCGTACACATACCATGGTGACCATACACATACCAGGCTGGCCGTACACATACCATGGTGACCATACATATACCAGGCTGGCCGTACACATACCATGGTGACCATACATATACCAGGCTGGCCGTACACATACCATGGTGATCATACACTTACCAGGCTGGCCGTACACATACCATGGTGACCATACATATACCAGGCTGGCCATATGGTGATCATACACATACCAGGCTGGCCGTACACATACCATGGTGACCATACATATACCAGGCTGGCCGTACACATACCATGGTGACCATACACATACCAGGCTGGCTGTACACATACCATGGTGACCATACACATACCAGGCTGGCCGTACACATACCATGGTGACCATACACATACCAGGCTGGCCATATGGTGACCATACATATACCAGGCTTGCCGTACACATACCATGGTGATCATACACATACCAGGCTGGCCGTACACATACCATGGTGATCATACATGTACCAGGCTGGTTGTACACATACAGTACCATGGTGACCATACATATACCAGGCTTGCCGTACACATACCATGGTGACCATACAAGTACCAGGCTGGCCATACACATACCATGGTGACCATACATATACCAGGCTGGCTGTACACATACCATGGTGACCATACACTTACCAGGCTGGCCGTACACATACCATGGTGACCATACACTTACCAGGCTGGCCGTACACATACCATGGTGACCATACACTTACCAGGCTGGCCGTACACATACCATGGTGACCATACACTTACCAGGCTGGCCGTACACATACCATGGTGACCATACACATACCATGGTGACCATACATGTACCAGGCTGGCCGTACACATACCATGGTGACCATACACATACCATGGTGACCATACATGTACCAGGCTGGCCGTACACATACCATGGTGACCATACATATACCAGGCTGGCCGTACACATACCATGGTGACCATACATATACCAGGCTGGCCGTACACATACCATGGTGATCATACACATACCATGGTGACCATACACATACCATGGTGACCATACACTTACCAGGCTGGCCGTACACATACCATGGTGATCATACACATACCAGGCTGGCCGTACACATACCATGGTGACCACACACATACCATGGTGACCATACATATACCAGGCTTGCCGTACACATACCATGGTGACCATACACTTACCAGGCTGGCCGTACACATACCATGGTGACCATACATATACCAGGCTGGCCGTACAGATACCATGGTGACCATATACATACCAGGCTGGCCGTACACATACCATCGTGACCATACATATACCAGGCTGGCCGTACACATACCATGGTGACCATACACATACCAGGCTGGCCGTACACATACCATGGTGACCATACACATACCAGGCTGGCCGTACACATACCATGGTGACCATACACATACCAGGCTGGCCATATGGTGATCATACACATACCAGGCTGGCTGTACACATACCATGGTGACCATACACATACCAGGCTGGCCATATGGTGATCATACACATACCAGGCTGGCCGTACACATACCATGGTGACCATACACATACCAGGCTGGCCATATGGTGATCATACACATACCAGGCTGGCCGTACACATACCATGGTGACCATACACATACCAGGCTGGCCATATGGTGATCATACACTTACCAGGCTGGCCGTACACATACCATGGTGACCATACATATACCAGGCTGGCCGTACACATACCATGGTGACCATACACTTACCAGGCTGGCCGTACACATACCATGGTGACCATACACATACCAGGCTGGCCATATGGTGATCATACACTTACCAGGCTGGCCGTACACATACCATGGTGACCATACATATACCAGGCTGGCCGTACACATACCATGGTGACCATACACTTACCATGGTGACCATACACATACCATGGTGACCATACACTTACCAGGCTGGCCGTACACATACCATGGTGACCATACACTTACCAGGCTGGCCGTACACATACCATGGTGACCATACACATACCAGGCTGGCTGTACACATACCATGGTGATCATACACTTACCAGGCTGGCCGTACACATACCATGGTGACCATACACATACCAGGCTGGCCGTACATATACCATGGTGACCATACACATACCAGGCTGGCTGTACACATACCATGGTGACCATACACTTACCAGGCTGGCCGTACACATACCATGGTGACCATACACTTACCAGGCTGGCCGTACACATACCATGGTGACCATACACTTACCAGGCTGGCCGTACACATACCATGGTGACCATACACATACCAGGCTGGCCATATGGTGATCATACACTTACCAGGCTGGCCGTACACATACCATGGTGACCATACACATACCAGGCTGGCCATATGGTGATCATACACTTACCAGGCTGGCCGTACACATACCATGGTGATCATACACTTACCAGGCTGGCCGTACACATACCATGGTGACCATACACTTACCAGGCTGGCCGTACACATACCATGGTGACCATACACTTACCAGGCTGGCTGTACACATACAATTGGAGCAGATGTTGGGGAGGAGACGCATCATTTGCTTCTCTGGAAGAAAAGTCACTGCCAAGACCCTGGCAGTATGTTCCCCCACTGAAATACACTGCGAATACATTGCTCTTCCTCAGTTTTCCAGTCCTCTCACACTGCTCACTCCGCTCCCATAACAATCCTGTCAATTCCTTGCCCAGAGCTGCTGCAGAACTTTGCTTTACAAAGCAGAACAGTGTCTCCCGCAGCTGCTGTATTCATTACCTTGTTGCTCCTCGGCCTCTGGCATTGTTCAGTCACGTTTCCTGTAGTTCTTGACCAGGTTTGCAGACACTGCAGCAGGAATTGTGTCCCCCTCCACCATATACATCTTCTCAAGATATTTCAGGTGTCGGGACCGTTGATGGGGGCAACAGATCCTTCAGGGATTTCCTATTGGGTTCAGGTGAGGAGACCCCAGTCTAGGCCACTCCGGGACCTTGAAATGCTTCTTACGGAGCTAATCCTTAGTGTTTGGGGTCATAGTCAGCTGGAAGACCCGGCCACCACCCATCTTCACTCCCCTTACTGAGGGAAGGAGGTTGTTGGCCAAAGTCTCACACTACATGGCCCCATCCATCGTCCCTTCAATATGTGCAGACATCCTGTCCAAAACTACATAGGAGGACATGGTTAATGAGCTGAAGAGAGCTGGGACCACAGTCTCATATATTATTGTTAGTAACACACTACACCACCATGGATTATAATCCTGCAGGGCACCCAAGGTCCTTCTATCCTATCATCTCTTTCTTTACCTCTTCTACTCTTTTCCCATACACAGCACACCTTACAGGGGCTGTGGTTTGGAAGTCACGTGGGTAGAGGAAGTGTAGCGTTCTTTGATGTTGGACTTTGTAGAGGAAGGACGCAAGCAAGAACCCTCCTACAGCAGTCTAGTTGGGCCCTGGCCCCTGCCAGGTCCCCAGTCTCAGTGTGCAGTCCAGAGGCAGACTCCGGCACGTGAAGTTAAAGGGGTAGTGCGGCGGTAAAAAATAATTCACAGACTAACACACATTACAAAGTTATACAACTTTGTAATGTATGTTATGTCTGTGAATGGCCCCCTTCCCCGTGTCCCCCCACCCCCACCCGTGTACCCGGAAGTGTGGTGCGCTATACTCACCTGTCACGTGCCGACACCCGTCTCCGATCTTCATTCAGTGACGTCTTCTTCGGGCGGACGGCGAACAGCTCCGACTGTCCCGAATGCCGGCCGCCCTCTGCAGCGTCATCTGATGCTCAGCCGCGATTGGCAATGTGCCACCATACCTGTGTGCCCAACCGGCACTGGTGTCACAATACAACACCCTAGGGTCCGGCTACATCTCGGCCAACCACCACAGAAGTGGGGTCAGACTCCACCATTTCACAAGTGATTGGCCGTACCTCTGCCATAGCACCGCGGGGCATACCACACTTGCCTATTGTCCTGTAGCCCATCACAGCCTTGTGCAGGTCTGCAGTTCTGTCCCTGGTGTACTTAGACATCTCTTTGGTCTCGGCCATGGTGGAGAGGTTGGAGTGTGATGAGTGTGAGGACAAGTGATTATTACACAGGTAATGAGATGAGGTGCAGGTAATCCAGGTAATGAGGACAGAGGAAGAGGAGGAGCTTCTTATAGAGAAATAACAGCTCTGTGCAAGTTAACATCCTGTTATAAGACTGGGAACCCAACACAGCAGAGTAGTTCCCCTATATTCAGGATATCATGTGCTCTAATTTACTCCATAGAGATCTAAATCTGTGGATAATGTAACATGCATCAGCCTTGGCAAACCTAACACAGTAACCCCCTACCACCAACAAAAGGCTCCTCATTCACCCAACTAGCTCCCTGGTCTGTACTGCCAATGGGCAAGGAACCCCCAAACCTCTGTCTATAGATGGCTTTCTCTGGAGAAGAGCTAATTTGCATACCTTTTTCCCAGGGAGCATTGCTTGACATGTAAGTCTCCACAAGGAGAAACAGTACACTCCCCGAAAACATGAAAAAGATCACAACATTGTATTTAGTCCACTGTGTTATTGTGTTTAGCATCTCCCCAGAGACGAGAGATGTCTGACACCCCCCACCTCCGTACAAATGACCGCCACATTGGTACCTGTTAATAGGTGTAATGACAACCTATGGCCGGCGGTGACCTAACACGTATGACCAGATTAAAGCACTGCCCAGCCCCCGGTATATAAGACAGTGCTGTCATGCTATAACATCATCTGCTCTTATATCTTTATTATTTCCTGCGCTCCTCTATATGTATTCCATGTATTCCCTTTATACACTTAGGCTGAATAGTATTCAGGGAGGAAGAAGAAAAGCAATGAATGTGCGGTGACAAGTGATAGGGCCCTGAAAGCGGAAGGATTTCTTCTGGGGCCAATTCCCACTATATTCCTGGTCTCTACAGACACACACCTCCGGATCCGATGTGACAGGATTAAGCTGGCTAGGCTTTTTAAAGACTTTATTTAGCAACTGTAACACATAGGTCTGCAAGTCTGAGAAAGCTGTCAGGCTGCATTGCTCTTAGGTTGCTGAAAATGCTGATGTTGTTTCTTGTCACAGACTTACACACCCGTATACTGTACATGACATCCCTCCTTATCGTATATCCATTCGGAAACCAGGAAAGGAATAATTAACACAGAGACGCAGGTCAGAACGTTATTACATGTTGTAACTATATCTTAGAGGATGCAAATAAATTCTACCGGGGCTCAGGGGACTCACAGGGGTAACAAGTGCTGCAAAGTGTGCGGTGTCACCTCACCAAGTGCAGAAAATAGTCTGTATACATCTGTATAGGCAGGAGGAAGAAGGGAAAGGGACATGGTGGAAATCTTTATATGTGTTACAGGAGGAAGAAGGATAAGGAGGGACATGATGGAAACCTTTATATATGTTACAGGAGGAAGAAGGGAAAGGGGGACATGATGGAAACCTTTATATATGTTACAGGAGGAAGAAGGGAAAGGGGGACATGATGGAAACCTTTATATATGTTACAGGAGGAAGAAGGGAAAGGGACATGATGGAAACCTTTATATATGTTACAGGAAGAAGAAGGGAAAGGGACATGATGGAAACCTTTATATGTGTTACAGGAGGAAGAAGGGAAAGGGACATGATGGAAACCTTTATATATGTTACAGGAGGAAGAAGGGAAAGGAGGACATGATGGAAACCTTTATATATGTTACAGGAGGAAGAAGGGAAAGGAGGACATGATGGAAACCTTTATATATGTTACAGGAGGAAGAAGGGAAAGGGACATGATGGAAACCTTTATATATGTTACAGGAGGAAGAAGGAAAAGGGGGGGCATGATGGAAACCTTTATATATGTTACAGGAGGAAGAAGGGAAAGGGAGGACATGATGGGAACCTTTATATATGTGTTAGGCTAGGGACAGGGAAACACAAGGACAGGTGAGCCCTGAAGCTGGCACCCGCCCCGCTGCCCCTACCTATTGCCTCAGATGCTCTAATATAGCAAACGGACAACTGGACGGCAGTCCCTGATCTCACTAAAGTGAAAACACAAAACGAAACGGGAAAGGGACATGATGGAAACCTTTATATATGTTACAGGAGGAAGAAGGGAAAGGAGGGACATGATGGAAACCTTTATATATGTTACAGGAGGAAGAAGGGAAAGGGAGGACATGATGGAAACCTTTATATATGTTACAGGAGAAAGAAGGGAAGCAGTTTCCCATTGAAGAGAGTAGTAGCCTGCTACCGCCACTCCTACAGAGCAGACTGTTGCTGTCATGATCGTAGTGATTCAACATGTTTAAAGCCAGCGATCAGCCGACATTACACATGTCGGCTGATCGTTGCCTTTTGGCATGACCTATTACAGTAAATGATTATCGGCCAGGCTTGGTGTAGTTGGGCCCTTAGAACATTGCCTGGGGGCATCTGCCAAGCCAATCGCTTCAAAAGGAAAGGCTTCCCATCTGCAGACAGTTGTTTCAGGGTTGTTACCCCTCTTCAGTGCAGAACAGGGTGTTGGCCGGCTAGTGAGAGGTCTATCGATGTATCAAAGAGATACTAATTTTCCTTAAGGAGAGTCCATCATAAAGATGTGTGGAGACTTAAAAAGAGAGATAGAGACCATTTACATTATATTTAGGGTCTGTCTCTCATGTCTTTTTCTACTACTGTCTCTCCTATATACTCTTTACTACAGCTTTGTACACAAGAAGAAATATCCTGATCACAAGAGCTTACAGTCTATGAAGAAATACTTAGGTATGCTCACACACTTACTCTCTAGTACTCTCTCCAGTGCTCCTTCTATTACTGTCTCTGGCGCACACTCTCTGTACTGCCCTGTCTCTATCACTGTGTCTCTGCCTCCTAATTTGCCTCCCTAGTACTCTGTCTCTCCAGAACTCTCCTTACTACTCTGTCTCTCCACTGCTCTCTCTACTTCTCTTGCATGCTCTATTACTCAGTCTGTTGCACACTTTTTCTACTAAAGTCTCTTGAGCATTCTCTCTATTACTGATATCCCCACTCTTTCAATATTACTGTATTACTGGCACAGAAGAAAAGCATCAATGTAGTGACTGGTGCAGGGTGGAAGTGACTGGCACAGGATGGAGGCATTGACGTAGTGACTGGCACAGGATGGAGGCATTGGCGTAGTGACCGGCACATGATGGAGGCATTGGCGTAGTGACTGGCACAGGATGGAGGTATTAGTGTAGTGACTGGCACAGGATGGAGGCATTGACGTAGTGACTGGCACAGGATGGAGGCATTGGCGTAGTAACCGGCACATGATGGAGGCATTGGCGTAGTGACTGGCACAGGATGGAGGTATTAGTGTAGTGACTGGCACAGGATGGAGGCATTGGCCTAGTGACTGGCACAGGATGGAGGCATTGGCGTAGTAACCGGCACATGATGGAGGCATTGGCGTAGTGACTGGCACAGGATGGAGGTATTAGTGTAGTGACTGGCACAGGATGGAGGCATTGGCCTAGTGACTGGCACAGGATGGAGGCATTGGCGTAGTGACTGGCACAGGATGGAGGTATTGGCGTAGTGACTGGCACAGGATGGAGGTATTAGTGTAGTGACCGCCACATGATGGAGGCATTGGCGTAGTGACTGGCACAGGATGGAGGCATTGGCGTAGTGACTGGCACAGGATGGAGGCATTGGCGTAGTGACTGGCACAGGATGGAGGCATTGACGTAGTGACTGGCACAGGATGGAGGTATTAGTGTAGTGACCGGCACATGATGGAGGCATTGGCGTTGTGACCGGCACATGATGGAGGTATTGGTGTAGCGACCGGCACATGATGGAGGTATTGGTGTAGCGACCGGCACATGATGGAGGTATTGGTGTAGCGACTGGCACAGGATGGAGGCATTGGTGTAGTGACTGGCACAGGATGGAGGTATTGGCATAGTGACTGGCACAGGATGGAGGCATTGGCGTAGTGACTGGCACAGGATGGAGGCATTGGCGTAGTGACTGGCACAGGATGGAGGCATTGGCGTAGTGACTGGCACAGGATGGAGGTATTGGCGTAGTGACTGGCACAGGATGGAGGCATTGGCGTAGTGACCGGCACAGGATGGAGGCATTGGCGTAGTGACTGGCACAGGATGGAGGTATTAGTGTAGTGACCGGCACATGATGGAGGCATTGGCGTTGTGACCGGCACATGATGGAGGTATTGGTGTAGCGACCGGCACATGATGGAGGTATTGGTGTAGCGACCGGCACATGATGGAGGTATTGGTGTAGCGACCGGCACATGATGGAGGTATTGGCGTAGTGACTGGCACAGGATGGAGGCATTGGCGTAGTGACTGGCACAGGATGGAGGTATTGGCGTAGTGACTGGCACAGGATGGAGGCATTGGCGTAGTGACTGGCACAGGATGGAGGTATTAGTGTAGTGACCGGCACATGATGGAGGTATTGGTGTAGCGACTGGCACATGATGGAGGCATTGGCGTAGTGACTGGCACAGGATGGAGGTATTAGTGTAGTGACCGGCACAGGATGGAGGCATTGGCGTAGTGACTGGCACATGATGAAGGCATTGGCGTTGTGACCGGCACATGATGGAGGTATTGGTGTAGCGACCGGCACAGGATGGAGGTATTGGCGTAGTGACCGGCACATGATGGAGGCATTGGCGTTGTGACCGGCACATGATGGAGGTATTGGTGTAGCGACCGGCACATGATGGAGGTATTGGCGTAGTGACCGGCATACTTTACCTGTAGCCACCATGCAATGTCATTCACCTAGAATATGGAAAATTAGGGAAACAATATTTATTAAAAGTCTAACTGCATCCAATGTCCGAGCTATCACGCCATGTCCGGTCCATGATATCTTACAATAGGTGAGTGACTGATATGTCCCGTCCTCTCTATGTATTGTAGAGTACAGCTGCTGCTTACGCCGTTATCCCCGCCCGGTGTTACCGACCACCCGGATTATCGCAGCCTAGTTGGCTCCATAACCAAGTTAATATTCCAGATTATATGCATGGCTTCCTGTGCTAAAATCTCAGCTCATTTCACACAACTCTGCGTTTCACTTGTAAATTTCCCTAAAGTCTGCAGAGAATTGCGCCAGAGCAGAAAGTTTTCCTGGTGGAATGGCGCACGTAGGTGTCTTATTATAGCTGGAACAGCTCAATTTCCACGACTATTCACATTCTTGTCCAAAAGTCCCTGTGAGCTCCGGAAGGAATTGACTCTCCAGTAGCAGAGAGATATATAGCGTCCGCGCTCCAGTGCTAGAAATAAGTGACACCTTCCCGAAACGTCTCAAGGTGATTATTACCCAGCAGGCTCTATGACAGTCCGCCGAGATCAGCACGAACAAAGGCTGTGGGTAAGATTTCTTATGGCACCTGTAATTGTCACGTTAAATCACATCCTCCTCAGTCGCCTCAGTCCCGCTCTACGTACAAAGGTCCTTCCAGTCACCGAGTGTTAATCTGCTAAATGGATTGTTTGCAAAAAAGAAAAAAAAAAAAAAACTAACATTATTATATGGAGATTTTTGGAGGATTTTCAAAGCGTATGGAATATGGAAGCATAAAAAAAAGCCGTAAAATAAAGAACCCTACAAAGCTTCCAAATTATCAGTCCTTAAAGCCGGGATGATTGTCAAATTACTCAGCGTTGTTCCACTTCGAGGGGGGAAAAAGAAAAAAAAAACACCTCTAATAGGGTTGTCAGATATGAAGGATGTTGTGCCTCTCTCTGTGCCGATTGCATTGTTACAGGGGGTTTATTAAAGGTTGTTTTACGTAAAGACTCCATTTGAATGCAGCGTTCCCTTTGTTTACTAATAAAAGAAACGGCTACTACTAATCTTATGTTTTATCTCCCGAACATATGGAAAAGCTGTTTATTCCAGCCAATCACAATAAAGGAGAGAGAACCCCCATTCCGGAGAACGGTTATATATCACAAGTTTGCTGATCATTAAAGATATGATTACCAATGGAGAGCCTCAGAAGGTGGCACATTTATGAGCCCTCGAACAGATGGGGACATACATTTTCCTTGCAAATACTTTTGAAATTGCTCTACTGGTAGCAGTATAAAAATGATATACAGATGCCGGAGCCAAAAAGCAAGGACAAGCGGTCCAGACTTCCACAGTAAAAGCTTCACACAAGCTCTGTCATCTTTGATTGATCTGCACTATACCTGGGAAACTTGTTGACTGGAAGGGAAACAGTGCAAATAATTCACCACAACAAGGCAGATAATTCATAAAGCCAATCGGTCGTGGATGTGACATATGAGGCCTTTCTCCAAAGATGCATCACTTTGCGGCACAAACAATATCTAATGTCAGGAAAGAGGGGAAGGAAGGGAAAAAAAACATACAGAAATAAACACTTACGGAATCGAATCTATCTGCGCATTGCGGTGCACCGGGCCGGGGGTGGGGGTGGGGGGGGATCGATGGCCGCCCTGCTTTAAATAAAAATCAAAGAGAATTTTGATTATCATATTTATTGCAGATACGAGAGGATCCTGATCAGGCTTTTCCGTGGTTTTAGGTTTAATGCAATCGGATTGGGAGTAGAGGCAGAGAATTATCTAAAGGAGGAAAAAAAAAAAAAAGATCAAGATTCTAGCGCAAAAGAATGATTCCCTGTTCCAGTTCATTGATGGAGTTGATTAAGTTTAAATGAAGCAGACATTGGATAAAAGTGAGGGTATTGACCACTGGGCACCGCGCTCCCTGCTTGAAAAGGCCTGATACACTGAAAAAAAGCAAAAATCGGCTAAATGTTCTAATCTTCAATCAAATCTTACATCAATACAGACAAAGTTTGGTAATGAGAGATTCAATGAAGCATGTGGGAGAAAGAATTAATCCTCTTGGTCTAAACTGGGTTCAACTTTGAAGCCTGCACCGAAGGAAAGACAGTTATCTAAATGCTAAATAAGAAACTTATTGTACTCCTCGTTGCATGCTAATCTTTTGTCTACTCCGTCTCCATTATTTGTATGCTCATAGATTCTGGTTGTCATGGTGATTATATCAAACCACGCTGCGGATGGCTGGAAGGAATACGAAAGGGACCTCGCTGCAACCCTCACTCCAAAAAACAAGGCACAGCAATTAACCACCTTCCGGCCAGGTCTAGCGAGGAGCCGGGTCCGCCATATTGTGCCGCTGGGGAAGGTCGGGAACCCCCCTGTGCCAGTAGTCACCTAGGCCTTGGCCACCATCGTTTAATTGCCTTTTGGCAGTCAAAACATTTTGAGCTCATCCTTAAAAATGAGAACTCCCAAAACAAGTAGCCCCCCCATCTAGTGCCGCCCATCACAGACGCCATTTAGGTTGCCACCAGAGAACATCTTTCACGAGTTTCTTCTCCATGTAGAATGGGTTGGACCTTCTTGCGCCAGTCGTCATCACGTTCCTTGGTTGAACTTGATGGGCATGTGGCTTTTTAATGAACCTTACTGCGTAAATACGTAACGTGAAGAGAAGAAGACGTCTGGTGTGCAAACGACCAGGAAGAATAGGACGTCGGGCCCCATTGTTCCTCATTCTTTCTTCTATTGTAATCTCTATGAGAACACTGAAAGGGAAACATTAAGTCTCTTTCTGGGACTAAGCATTTACATATTAAAAGATGCAAACCTCACATGTGTCCTGGGAAGCGGCAGCCATCTTGTTCATCCTCCAGCACTTGAATAGAAATGATAGAAGAATCTCCCTACAGTCAATAAAGCTGACACAAGCCCTGACTGGTGCAAGATGTCACCACCCCAGGATGCCATGAAAAAAACTGAGAAGCCAAAGGGATTCCAGGGATCCCATAACTATTAAACCCTAATATGAGGATCTGTAGGACATTCCGTGGCCGCTAGACTCTGAGCAGTCTCTGACAGTGATTTTATTTCTTGTTGTCCCCCCCTCCCCCCCCCATTCTTGAAGTTATCTCTACTCACCATCTCACACAGATCATCACCAAACCCCCAAACCGAGTATTCATTACAGTATTCACCCGATTTTTCGATAGAGTTCCCACCCATCTGACTACTCGGTGCAAAGTACAGATAGCCAACTAAAAAGAAAAATCCCTATATGTCCGCAAGTGCAAACGGGAGTGTGTCTCACCATCAGGGGGCCTCCCGGAAACAAGGCTGTACACTGGTGTTCCGCCAGGGGGCGGTGCTGAGACTTTGGCAGGCTTTTTTTTACTGAGTCTTCCCATGCTTTGGTTCAGTTTTGCACTTTTTGAAAGTTGTGGAGTTGTTAGCAAATAAAGGATACAGTCCCGATACAATAAAGATGGCTCCCCCACTTTTACACTCACAGGGTGGTTATCTTATGGGCAACAGTGGCTTGAGTGGTTAGCCTTTTCTAACCCGCTTTGGCGGCTGAAAGTACACAGTTCCTTAGAAGTCATAAGCAATAGGATATACACCGTACAAGTTTTTTTAGAATGAGGTAGATAGGCAACAACGACGTTTGAATCCTGTTCGTGACGCCAATTCTGTGGTGCACTACGGCCAACCGGGCACTTGTCAGATGGTATTGTGTGACGCCACTACTGTGGTGGTTGGTCGGAATATAGCTCAGCCAGATGGTATACTGTCATGATGCCAGTGCCTGTTGGGCACACAGGTATGGAGACACACCTTTTATTTTATGGTGGCGAGCTTTATCCTTTCCCCTGTGGTTGGTGACCTGCCGGGCTGTGAGAGGGTCCCTTGGGCGCTTATCACGATGGTCCGGAGTGGAGATGTGACCCACCCGGACTATCGGTACCGCCACCCACAGAAAGGAGAGATGACCCAAGGATGGCGTAACTACTCTGTAGATGCCGGAACAATACTCATTGAGTCTTGTTACAGGATGTAGTCTCACAGGATGAGACTACATTAATGTTCTATAATAGGATCACAGTATACAGTATGAGGCTATGTTCACACAACGTATATTTTCGTAAAACCAGAGCCATTGTTGCACATTGCAACAACGACTGTGATTATTACGAAAATATACGTTACCTTGCCTTCTATGGAATCACATAGTATACACTCCGTCCGGGATCCCTTGCGGCGCTGCAAAAAACTGACATGTTAGTTTTCTGTGGTCGCTATTCACTGAATAGCGGTCGCAAAAAACCTGTCAGTGCACACAATGGAGCGCGTGGCTCTGGCCGCATGCACCATTGTAAGCAATGTAAGGAATTTGGATGCAGGTGCACACTGATGCGCCCGCATCCAAATTCAGCGGCAGTAAAGATCATCCGGCCAATACTGCAGCACTGGCTGGGATGATCTTCTCTGACACCGGCCGGTGTCTTACGCCATGTGAACATGGCCTTATACTGTATACCCATCCTCATATCCTCATACTGTATACTGTATACCCACCCTCATATCCTCTTACTGTATACTGTATACCCATCCTCATACTGTATACCCATCCTCTTACTGTATACCCATCCTCATGCTGTATACTGTATACCCATCCTCATGCTGTATACTGTATACCCATCCTCATACTGTATACCAATCCTCATACTGTATACTGTGATCCTATTAAAGAACATTAATGTAGTCTCATCCTTACACCCTGATCCGCTGTGAGAGATATAATGTATAAAAACACATATACAGTATATATATAATAAAATGTGAACAGATCCGACACAAAGGCAGAATCGTCTAAATGTGGAGAAGACGAGGGAGGATACGGTATATGAAGTGACGGAGTCATAAAGACGTTACAGCAGCGACAAATCACATGGAGTGTCTAAACCTCTCAGCGTCGCCGCTTTTGGGATAATTTTATATCTCAAATTAAAATTCATATATGAAAATGCCTGGGGAGAATTTGCACTTTAATATGAAGCGCAGGTTTCCTTTTTTAAAATTGTGAAAATATATATATCTTTTTCTAGCGCTTCTTATCAAACTCCTCTCAGACACTTAGAAATGTCGGCGTGTAACCTCAGTGGTTTGGTGTGACTATTCCTTATAGCATATCCCTATAGAATGTCACTCCTCCATGACCTCTAAACCCAGATACTTCTATATAGTCTCTGTAACAGGAGATAAGCTGTGTCCAGCACTAATTGACTAAAATGGGGAAGTGTTGTGGGCATGCTCTGAGAGATGTCATAGTGCAGACAGGGGGAAGTGAGCTGTGTCTTCTAAGGAAGGGTGTTGTGGGCATGCTCTGAGAGATGTCATAGTGCAGACAGGGGGAAGTGAGCTGTTTCTTCTAAGGAAGGGTGTTGTGGGCATGCTCTGAGAGATGTCATAGTGCAGACAGGGGGAAGTGAGCTGTTTCTTCTAAGGAAGGGTGTTGTGGGCATACTCTTGAAGGTCAGTATGAAAGAAGGGGGGTAAAGGTACGTTATAGCCTATTGAATTTTATAGAAAAGTGATCTGAGCATATTCTAAGGCCTCTGCAGGGAGGAGCTGGGATTATCATCTATTGTCTTTTATAAGAGTGTTGTGGGCATGCTCTGTGGCTCTTTTTGTAGAAATGACAAGAGTATTTTTCTGTTCTGTTTCTCATAAGAGATGAGAAAAACATCAGACCCCGATCCTTTACATGAGACACTGACACGCCCGATGGACCCCACTGGATTTGTCCGTTTTTTTTTATGTAATCTGCAGCCTAAGGCCTACGCAGGTGGTCAGATACACGGCCGTTTGTCTATAATACAGAGAGTAGCTGTGTCCGTGGTATATCACAGATACACGGCCGTTTATCTATAATACAGAGAGTAGCTGTGTCCGTGGTATATCACAGATACACGGCCGTTTATCTATAATACAGAGGGTAGCTGTGTCCGTGGTATATCACAGATACACGGCCGTTTATCTATAATACAGAGGGTAGCTGTGTCCGTGGTATATCACACAGACACTGTAGGCATCAGCTTTGTTAGTGAACACGTAGTGAAGAGCCCCGGACCACGGAACGAGCAAGAGATAACAAAATGGGTAATTGTATAAATCCAAAGTGAGAGGCCTGATAAACATGACCCCCCGCCCCCCGCTCCCCTTCCGCCCCCGCCCCCCCTTCCGCCCCACTCACTTCTGTATAAATTAAGGGGAAGAAATAACAGGTGGTAAATTATTTATACCGTATTTGATGCACATGTGATCTTCTAGAAAGAACTGATCTACTACTAAAAAAGAGAATAATAAATCGAAGATTGTCCGGATATATTATATATGATGGAGGGTCGTCCCTCTCCTGATCCCGTCCGATCTTCAGGCAGTGGCATCTGGTAACAAGATTGAAGTGCTGCGATGACTTGCTTCTTAAAGGGACAGTGCCATCAAAAAATATTATTATTAGACTTATTGTGTAAATAATGTTTTTACGTTTAACAGATTTTTAAAGAATTTTTAGTGACTTTTTTTTTCCCTAATTTTCCATTTTTCTATCTATATAATAAAATAATCCTGTTATCTTGCAGTTCTCATTCTCACCACTGGGGCTAAAACTAAGCTGAGACTTCCTGTTGTGTCTGTGGTGATAAGAAGAGGCTGCAGTAAAGTGATCTGTACAGCATTGCAGCATTGCAGAGGAGACAATAGCAGCTCACTGGAGAATTACCTTGTCACAGGTCACAGAGCGCGCTCACTAATGTCTCACATTCATCTGAGAGGGACAGAGTCTGTCTATTGTCGTCTATGTCCATGAGTCTTGCTGTAATGCATGTCACTAAATGCTGTTAAGAACAGCCCAGGCAATATGGCCGCTCCATAACAATGTAGAAAGAGTGAAATAAAAAAAATTACAGTCAGCGAATAGAAACAGATTAGAATAAAAGAACAAGTTTTAGTATCTGATTCTAATCGGTAAAAGAAGGTGACCCCTTCCCTTTAAGGAGGTGTTCAGGCTAAAATGTAATAATAGGAGCTCGCTCAGGGTCAATCTGGCATGGACTGGTCCCGGATGGTCTCCCGCTGCGCCCAGGCTATATACAAATATAATGTGAATGACACAATACCATTGATATTGGAGCCAATCGATGGTCAATTCTTCTAGGGTTGGTTATCCGATACATTACTGTCCCTGACTGATGAGATGCATCATGGGTAACCTGACTAAAGTTCCTGACTTCTCCGTCTCTCCCTCTTCCGTTCTTTCGTACAGTGACTCACAGCTGTTAAAGATGAACTTTAAAATCGGCGACAGTCACTACAATTGTCACATTTCATTCTTTCTGAGATCCCCGTAGAAAAAGCTAAAAGAAGGAATAAGTCGCCGCACAAAGAAGTCATTGCGCCGTAACTCCGATATTGTTTATATACGGCCGGAAAAGACGCGAAGAGCAAATGTTACACGTGATAAAACAAAATGATGTGAGTATAAAGGATTGCGGCAACGACACGTATACAGCTGGAACAAGAGACGACGACCTGCGGAAAAACGGCGAGGAGGTTAAAGGGATTGTCTCACCATAAGAACCACCCTTTACATAAGTGTATCCTTCCTGCTCTGCAGTATGTGGAGGGGCCACAGCTAATCCCATGCACATTCATGGGGCTGTAACATCATCACTAGGAGATATATAAACTTCTGGAAGATTTCTCGCTATTCCCTAGTACGGGGGGGCAACTATCTTGAGACGGATGAGCTCTCATTACTGAATATCACAGTCTTGATTCATATATTACTATTGTATTGTGTTATATTGGAAAAGTACTAAGGTTCCTACTATATCGGAAATCCGTTTAATTATCAGATGGAAGGTATGATGGCAAATCAACTGGGAAATCTACACGAGGTCCAAGAGAACTGGGCCAAATGGGTGGATCCAGCAGGAGATAGATAGATAGATAGATAGATAGAAACAGGAGGAAGCCGCACATCCAAAGGTTTATGGAGCAGGTGCTGTACGGAGTCAGTCCCCTGGTTCGGGGATCCCCAAAAGTATGTAAAGATGTTCCGCAGCACACCAGCATACGTGAGAAAGGTGATTTATTCCAAAAAATACAGAAAAATACAAAGGATGCGACGTTTCGATCTCCTCACGAGATCATTATCAAGCATGATGCTTGATAATGATCTCGTGAGGAGATCGAAACGTTGCATCCTTTGTATTTTTCTGTATTTTTTGGAATAAATCACCTTTCTCACGTATGCTGGTGTGCTGCGGAACATCTTTACATAGATAGATAGATAGGAGATAGATAGATAGGAGATAGATAGATAGATAGATAGGAGATAGATAGACAGACAGACAGGAGATAGATAGATAGATAGATAGATAGATAGATAGATAGATAGATAGATAGATAGATAGATAGGAGATAGATAGATAGATAGATAGATAGATAGATAGATAGTTAGGAGATAGATAGATAGATAGATAGATAGATAGATAGATAGATAGGAGATAGATAGATAGATAGATAGATAGATAGATAGGAGATAGATAGATAGATAGGAGATAGATAGGAGATAGATAGATAGGAGATAGATAGATAGATAGATAGATAGATAGATAGATAGATAGGAGATAGATAGATAGATAGATAGATAGATAGGAGATAGATAGGAGATAGATAGATAGATAGATAGATAGATAGATAGATAGATAGATAGATAGGAGATAGATAGGAGATAGATAGATAGATAGGAGATAGATAGATAGATAGATAGATAGATAGATAGATAGATAGATAGGAGATAGATAGATAGATAGATATATAGATAGATAGATAGGAGATAGATAGATAGATAGATAGATAGATAGATAGATAGATAGGAGATAGATAGATAGGAGATAGATAGATAGATAGATAGATAGATAGATAGATAGATAGATAGGAGATAGATAGATAGATAGATAGATAGATAGGAGATAGATAGATAGGAGATAGATAGATAGATAGATAGATAGATAGATAGATAGATAGATAGATAGGAGATAGATAGATAGATAGATAGATAGGAGATAGATAGATAGATAGATAGATAGATAGATAGATAGATAGGAGATAGATAGATAGATAGATAGGAGATAGATAGATAGATAGGAGATAGATAGATAGATAGATAGATAGATAGATAGATAGATAGATAGGAGATAGATAGATAGATAGGAGATAGATAGATAGGAGATAGATAGATAGATAGATAGATAGATAGATAGATAGATAGATAGGAGATAGATAGATAGATAGATAGATAGGAGATAGATAGATAGATAGGAGATAGATAGATAGATAGATAGATAGATAGATAGATAGATAGGAGATAGATAGATAGATAGATAGGAGATAGATAGATAGATAGATAGATAGATAGATAGATAGATAGGAGATAGATAGATAGGAGATAGATAGATAGATAGATAGATAGATAGATAGATAGATAGATAGATAGGAGATAGATAGATAGATAGATAGATAGATAGATAGGAGATAGATAGATAGATAGATAGATAGATAGATAGGAGATAGATAGATAGATAGATAGATAGATAGGAGATAGATAGATAGATAGATAGATAGATAGGAGATAGATAGGAGATAGATAGATAGATAGATAGATAGATAGATAGATAGATAGATAGATAGGAGATAGATAGATAGATAGGAGATAGATAGGAGATAGATAGGAGATAGATAGATAGATAGGAGATAGATAGGAGATAGATAGATAGATAGATAGATAGATAGATAGATAGGAGATAGATAGGAGATAGATAGATAGGAGATAGATAGATAGATAGATAGATAGATAGATAGATAGATAGATAGGAGATAGATAGATAGATAGATAGATAGATAGATAGATAGATAGGAGATAGATAGATAATAGATAGATAGGAGATAGATAGGAGATAGATAGGAGATAGATAGGAGATAGATAGATAGATAGATAGATAGATAGAAGATAGATAGATAGATAGATAGATAGATAGATAGATAGATAGATAGATAGGAGATAGGAGATAGATAGGAGATAGATAGATAGATAGATAGATAGATAGATAGATAGATAGATAGATAGATAGGAGATAGATAGATAGGAGATAGATAGATAGATAGATAGGAGATAGATAGATAGATAGATAGGAGATAGATAGATAGATAGATAGATAGGAGATAGATAGGAGATAGATAGATAGATAGATAGATAGATAGATAGATAGATAGATAGATAGGAGATAGATAGATAGATAGACTGGAGTCCTGTTACATATGGATATTGCGTTGATTCCCGGTGGGTTAGGATTACACCTTAAGCTACTTTTGCTATAACACAGAATCTTCCATCTTCTTTTTCTACCACAATTACAAAACTTTCAGAACAATTTGAGGCTTTTGAAATCTTTTCCTTTTTTTCCCTCTTGAAATGACAAGAGGTTGGGAAGTTTCAAGGTCTCATTGAGAAGCTTAATAAGAAAAGCCGGGGGATTTGAGCGGAGAGTATACATTATTACTGTTATGAGCGCCGCATTAATAGCCCAACCTGGAGAACTGTTTGAACTTTAATTTGTTCATTACGGGATTTACCCCCTCACCGCCGTAATTATTAGTTCTCCTAAGAGCAAAGTGCAAACTCCGAGCTACAAAGGAGGAATCTGGCGAAAGTTAAATGCACGGTAATTAAATCGTTTAATTGAAAAGTTTTAGGTAATAAAGAGCAAAGTGATAAAAAGAGGAAATGCAATTAGTCTTCACAAGTATCCTCTCGTATTCCTCCACCTGAAAACAAGACGACACCAAATTAAACAAACTTTTAATTGATTTTTTTTTTTTTCTAAAATTATAGGAATAAGTTTTGTCGGCTGAAGGTGATGAATTTGCGGCGAGAGTGATGCAAGATGGCGGCCGCCTTTAGAGCTCTTCAGGAATTTGGCAGAAGTTTTCTGCTCCCAATAAAAACAATTAAGGAGTCCTCCCTTAAGAGCCGCTTTGGTTACAATATTTTGCTCATGATCTCTGCTTAACGTGTCACATATGGTTCTAACCGCGCCAGGAAACCGCGGGGACTGTGTAACAACCAGACTCGGCCCCCGTCAGGACCATCCTGTCCAAGTATCTGAACAAAGCTCCGGCCTTAATGCTCGGTAATGAGCAAAACGTAATACGTGCGGCTGCGAGGATAAAAACCGGCGCGCAGACATTAAAGCAAGCAAAGACCATCTTTAAGGGAAAACTCATCTCCCCCAAGTCGTGTTGTGGAGAAGGGAATTGGACGCGGAATTAAAGACAAATAAATTAACAGATTTGTGAAAATTTTCTGGCGATGTGATTTGTTTTATCATTTGACTCCCTTGTTGGCCCAGAGGACCCAATTATATCCACCTCTGATTTGGTAATTCAAGGCCCCGGTGGTGCCGTGTGCTGTGCACCTGGGGTTCCCCCAGCTCCTTGCATTCTGTATTCAGAGTCTTGGTCTCATATGGTTTTTAAAAGGCCGGGAAGAGAAGAGGAAAGCGTCATGTGTTGCAGGATTGTGGCTGACTGGGAGCTAAAATAACATCAAATTATCCCTACATTAATAGAACACTGAGACAATCTGCTAACAAGTAAATGAATAGACCCCCTAGCTGTAATCTTCTTGTTATACAAAGCTTATTACACAATACAACAAGTGAAACAAACAATAAAGATTCTATTAAGTTACATATTTGGCCATTCTCTGATGACTGTAACATACTACTTTTTAGTGGGTGGAAAGAGGCATAAATATAAGTGCCCAATAAGTGATTACAGTGCAGTTACATTCAGTGACTACAGGGGACTCCCTTCTCTGATTGTAGCTTCCTTCAGCCTAAAACACTACAATGACTTATTGCACAATCTAACAGCAAACATTTTGGCCTTCGTATTTCAGCACCTTTCCCTCTTTTTTCCCACCATGGTGCCTCATACTGTAAAAGTGCCCTCTTATTAGTGACCCACAAAGCTACAGCGCTCCCGTAAAAATGAATAGTGACCCCTTAGCCCATGTACTTTAATTGTGCTCCTCATGAAGCCTCCATACAGTAATATGACCTCTTCTGTGCCCTCACACATTAATAATGCCCTTCCGTGTCCCATTTCTGTGTACACATTTATAATGACCTCCCCATACCTCCACCATAGTTTTAGTGCCACCCTGTGACCCCTACATATTCATAATCCCATTTCTGTGCTGCAACCAGTTTATAGTCACCTTCTATGCTCCCAAACAGTTTTAGTGCCCCCTCTGTGCCCCCATAGTTTTTGGCTCCCCCTCTGTGCCCACACACAGTCTCCTTTATGTCTCCTTTATGTCCCTACAGCTAAAACATAAAACACTTCATTCTACCCCTCCTGGTTGTGTTGTCTTCCTGCCGGTACTGTCCAGCTGCAGGCAGTGAAGTGCACTAATGTGCCGCCTGTAACCAGAAGCTCCATCGTTGGCTGGCCAACGTCTTGCAGGCCACAGCCACAGCGGTTCACAAGAGTAAGTGACAGGGCAGGGAGCTGATGTCCCTTTCCTCTGACAGTTTCCACCTACCACCATTAATTACCACCATCTAAATCCTGGGGAGTAAATCCAGTTAAATGTGGTGTTTCTAGGGGTAATTAATAGGCCAGGAGCTTCAGTTAAGCAGCATGGTAGAGGTTATAGAGTTCAATACATCCCATGCTTTTTACTGAATGGGAGCAGGGGTTACAACGTGTCTGGTGGAGACATGGAGGAGGAACTGGTGGGGAAGGTGCCCAGTGGGTTGGATGCCAATTGTGGTTCCGAAAACCCATTCTTGGCCAGTGTAAATGAAATACAAGTTGAATCTTTTCCCTATGGTAAGGAAAGCATATCTACAGCTCAGGGTGAGGAATAATGTATATAAGAGATGTCTCCATTAACTCATGGCGACCTACAGCTCATCATCTATATGGAGAAGAAACCAAATCAATAATGCTACAAAACGTTGAGTTTCTTGAGCTAAATAAGTTTTATGGTCTGAAAAGTTTGATAATAACTGTATAAATATGTAATCTGATGACTTCTAAATAAACTCAAAAGAACTAAGATGAACTAACTTTTTGGAGCTTCAAGTACGATCAAGTTTCAATAAATATATATATATATATATATATATTTTTTTTTTTAAGCGACTTAAGAAAATGAGAATATCGACTGCCCATCACTAAGTGCTCCATCCGCAGGTTGACTCTGCGCTTTATCAAATAGAACTTTGTTGCTATCCATATTAAAGCCCTTTTATTTACTATCCCGAAGGTGGAAATTTGATATCTTCTCATCTAAATTCACAATCTAGTTGCATTCGAGTCTTTGAGGAATTTCAGTTTCCAGTGACGATTGTCTGATCTTTATTAGGTCTCTTTCCTGGAAAGATCCTCAAGGAAAAAAGTGATTATATCTCCTTGAGTGGTACCAAATATCTAAAAGATCAGCCACTGTTTGGACACTTCTCCTCGGTGTCTGATGTTTTCTTTCCCCTCCAGCTAAGTAAATAACTTCAGGAAGATCGTGTTATCCTTTCTGCAAAAAGACCCAAGTAAATAAAGGGCTTCAGTCATTCATATTGAGTTATGGAGAGGACCAAGGTTCACATCTATGATCGGCACCATGACAGTTATATACATAAGCGTAACGGCAAAGATATTGCGATGTCACCACGGTGTACCATACCTATGGGCTGCCCATCGGGGGGAAGAGACTGAACAGTCATAATATAGAACGGGACGGAAGACTACGCTATTGTAACCCTCAAACATACTGCAGTGAAGAACCTCGGTAGATCCCAGAATACGGTTTTTGGGGGGTATTCTAATATATGATGATAAATGTGGACATACCTGTAAAATCAAACATAGTTCTAAATATCTTCTTCCATATGCAATGTAGCAGAATGGAAGTAACTATGAGTCTGAATATGGAGTTTAGGATCCTATTGCATTAATCGATTATTGTCCGTACTAGGTCGATTTCCAACCATTCTGGTCGATAATCGATTTGTGTAATCGCTCATGCTGAAAGACAACAATCGGCCCAGAAGTACAATGTTGGCTGATCATTGCCTTTCTGCAAGAACCAACATCCCGATAAGGATAGTGACGGTCTATTGGCTGTTGTTCTGTGTAATAGAAACGGTGGTCGCCGCTATCTTCTATGGGCCACCCGGACTATATAAGGGTCATTTGGGCCGCCCCTCCCACAGCTCCCCGCGCCCCCTCTCTCGCTGTCTGTGTAATAGCATCAACAGTGAGCAGGGAACAAGGAGCAAGCGAGCGCCAGTTTGCCGCTTGCTTGCTCCTATATATTGGTCCATCTAATATGATGTTTACTCATCACCCCATCGGCCATTGTTTGGTGAGATCCCGTCTACAGCTAAGATGCAAGTGGCTACAACGATACTGAAGGAGAGGATGAAAATGGAGAGAACACTATGGGCACTGAGGCATTAAAAAAGTTCTACAGCAAAAACAATCACTTTTAGTTTTCACAAACCAATAATGCCAAACCCCTCGAATAGGTATCACAAGTTTTCTAATTTAGGTACGGTTACTTGTTGGCAGACTGGCACAATGGTATGGCTAGAAATTAGACGTCATATAACAAGCCTAGGACATCAAACAAAACCAATATAGTAGTGGTTAAAACGTCCAAAAGTCAGCTATTATATCCAGGAAAAGCCATGGCTGGTGGTGCATATCTCTTACAGTGGCCACTGCAGGAGAAATGTGGTATTACATGGCATCTGTTAAAAAGAATGGCTAATCATGGTCATGGTCATAAACATGGTCACGTTGGGTCCTCCAGACTTTTTGTAGCTTTACAATCAGAATAATAGTTAATAGAAAAGAGTCTTTTACACAAAACTATAATCCTACTGGCTAATAGAGGGGATCCTGAGCTACAATTCTTTATGAAGACAAATAAGAATAAAGTTAAACATGAGGCATCCGTATACTGTTTAGCAGAATATCACCGTGGGCAATGCTACTTTTATTCATTTCTATGGCAACTTTTTTTTTCCTGACTGTAACATTTGGCTTGGTATTGGCACAGATCAAGTGAAGTGACTGACAGTGTGAAGTACGGATGTGAAAAGTCTTCACCCAGATTAAACTATTACTGTGTTACAGAGAAATTATCACCTTATTAAAACTTATGCTAATTAAATCAAGCACGTTAGGAAACACTTCATGACATGTCCCTGGGAAGGCAGCTTTGGCTGCCTTGTCTACTGACTTGTTGTTTTTTTCTGTTTCACTTTCTTAGTTTTATTTATTTATTTTTTACGATATTCACCATCTGTTAGACTTGGATCGCGGTATCAATGGTTCAGAACAATCACGACCTAAAGTAACAGGTTATAAATAAAATACGGCAATCAGAATGATGGAGGGGCAAAAAGCGGGTATCATTGTGTCGTAGAAAGATGGTAAAACCCATTGAAAATTAGGATTCAGATAAAATTTATATAATGGTAAAATTATGTCAAGGGGTGGTGTATGGTGGTCAGGAGGTGGTGTGTGGTTGTCTAGGGTGGTGTATGGTGGTCTAGAGTGATGGATGGTGTTCAAGAGAAGGTGTATGGTGGTCTAGAGTGGTGTGTGGTGGTCTAGAGTGTTGTTTGGTTGTCAGGAGGTGGTTTATAGTGGTCAGGAGTGGTGTATGGTGGTCAAGGGTGGTGTATGGTGGTCTAGAGTGGTGTATGGTGGTCTAGAGTGTTGTTTAGTTGTCAGGAGGTAGTTTATAGTGGTCAGGAGTGGTGTATGGTGGTGTATGGTGGTCTAGAGTGGTGTATGGTGGCCAAGAGTGGTGTATGGTGGTCTGGAATGAAGTATAGTAGTCAAGGGTGGTGTATGGTATTCAAGAGGTGTTATATGGTGTCAAAGGTGGTGTACGTGGTCAAGAGGTGGTATATGATGGTCTAGGATGGTGTATGGTGGTCAAGGGTGGTGTATGGTAGTCAAGAGGAGGTGTGTAGTAGTAAGAAGAGGTATATAGCGGTCGAGGGTGCCATGTGGTGGTCAAGAGCAGTATGGTGGTCAAGAGAAAATGTATGGTGATCAAAAGGTGGTGTATGGTGGTCAAAAGGAGGCGTATGGTCATCAATGATGGTGTATGGTGCTCAAGAGGTCTAACACTTTATAATATATAATGATGATATGGCATTTGCCGTTTACTAGGGTATACTGAGTAAGGTAATGTCAGACTGGGTTCACACTTCCATTGGGGCTATTCTGTTACAAAGTCTGTTTGATGCCACAAAATGGAGCTGGACGATCAGTTCAAGAACAAACACTATTGGACCCAGACAGATCCAGAGAGATACCATTGAGTTCAGTTGGGTCCTTTGGCTTTCCATCTGTTTTTTTTTTTCAGATTTTTTTTTTTTTGTCCACTTAGATCCTGCTAAGTAAGCGGAATCTAAAAAGAAGCTCCAAGGTGTGTACTGAGCCCAGTCTTTTTATATACTGTTTGGTGCTGTACATGGTCATGATTGTGCATTCAGTATAGTATACTAGATTAGGTGGCTAATACTGCTCCCTGAGAATATTTCAGCAATTTCAGGTTGTGCAACCACTAACCTCGGCACCATGCTGTATTATTGTGTGACTTCACTACTCATGCAAATAAATGGGGTCACATTGCGACCCACAGGTGGTCCTGACCCCACAGTTTATAATGCATATGAGATGGATTTCTTGCAGCTGTGGGGTCACGATCACAGCCACTGGCGAGTCACACTGAGACCCCATCCACTTGGGACATCGTATAGCCCCCACCTAATACAGTGATACACACACAGTAATCCCAACACTCACCACCCCCAGCCTAATACAATGCTACACACAGTAATCCCAACACTCACCGCCCCCAGCCTAATACAGTGCTACACACACAGTAACCCCAACACTCACCACCCCAGCCTAATACACTGCTACACACACAGTAACCCCAACACCCACCACCCCCAGCCTAATACAGTGCTACACGCACAGTAACTCCAACACTCACCGCCCCCAGCCTAATACAGTGCTACACGTACAGTAATCCCAACACTCACCACCCCCAGCCTAATACAGTGCTACACGCACAGTAACTCCAACACTCACCACCCCCAGCCTAATACAGTGCTACACACAGTAATCCCAACACTCACCGCCCCCAGCCTAATACAGTGCTACACACACAGTAATCCCAACACTCACCACCCCCAGCCTAATACAGTGCTACACGCACAGTAATCCCAACACACACCCCCAGCCTAATACAGTGCTACACACACAGTAATCCCAACACCCACCTCCCCCAGCCTAATACAGTGCTACACACACAGTAATCCCAACACTCACCGCCCCCAGCCTAATACAGTGCTACACACACAGTAACCCCAACACACACCGCTCTTAGCCTAATACAGTGCTACACCCACAGTAATCCGAATGCCCACCGCCCCCAGCCTAATACAGTGCTACACACACAGTAACCCCAATGCTCACCGCCCCCAGCCTAATACAGTGCTTCACCCACAGAAACCCCAACACCCACCACCCCAGCCTAATACAGTGCTACACAAACAGTAACCCCAACACACACCGCCCCCAGCCTAATTAAGTGCTACACAAACAGTAACCCCAACACCCACCGCCATCAGCCTAATAAAGTGCTACACGCACAATTACCCCAACACTCACTGCCCCCAGCATAATACAGTGCTACACGCACAGTAACCCCAACACCCAACCCCCCACAGCCTAATACAGTGCTACATGCACAGTAATCCAAACGCCCACCACCCCCAGCCTAATATAGTGCTAGATGCACAGTAATCTGAATACCCACCGCCCCTCACCTAATACAGTGCTTCACCCACAAAAACCCCAACACCAACTGCCCCCAGCCTAATACAGTGCTACACGTACAGTAACCCCAACACCCACCACCCCTCGTCTGCCACACGTACAGTAATCCCAACACCCACCGCCCCCAGCCTAATACAGTGCTACACGTACAGTAACCCCAACACCCAACACCCCTCGTCTGCCACACGTACAGTAATCCCAACACCCACCGCCCCCAGCCTAATACAGTGCTACACACAGTAATCCCAACACTCACCGCTCCCAGCCTAATACAGTGCTACACACACAGTAATCCAACACTCACCACCCCCAACCTAATACAGTGCTACACACACAGTAATCCCAACACTCACCGCCCCAGCCTAATACAGTGCTACACACACAGTAATCCCAACACTCACCGCCCCCAGCCTAATACAGTGCTACACACACAGTAACCCCAACACTCACCACCCCCAGCCTAATACAGTGCTACACACAGTAATCCCAACACCCACCCCCCCAGCCTAATACAGTGCTACACACACAGTAACCCCAACACTCACCGCTCCCAGCCTAATACAGTGCTACACGCACAGTAACCCCAACACCCACCGCCCCCAGCCTAATACAGGGATACACACACAATAACCCAACACTCACCACCCCCAGCCTAATACAGGGATACACACACAGTAACCCCAACACTCACCGCTCCCAGCCTAATACAGGGATACACACACAATAACCCAACACTCACCACCCCCAGCCTAATACAGTGCTACACACACAGTAGCCCAACACCCACTGCCCAGTTAACTTCCCTTTTAAATTTCTATAGCATTATGGTCGGACAATAACCAGCATGGTAACCACCTATAGGACAGAGAAAGTGAGAAGAAATCCGCTTCTAATCTTAGACATAACAGACACACTTACTGCTGCACGCACCCGCAGCACCTGACGGCTTCACACATATACCATTACGGTTAATGGCATCATTTGTTCGGGACGTGTTACTATCACACTTGTGTTTTAATTAACCACTTTCGTTTCTTTTCCAAACTGAGAAAATTTAATATGCAAAAATTGCCAAATTTCCAGCATTTCAATGTAAATATATTCCGGGGTGAATGAAGACGTCGACAGATTTAGAGGCTAAGATCTACGGCACAATGCAGGATGTATACGGGCTCTGACGACAGTATTCATGGCGATACCTACAAGTATTGTGACATATATCGGGGTGTACTGAGGGTACGCCTATAGAATTACTAGACCTTCTGCAGTCAGCTAGTGCCCACCAGGAAGACCAGCATGGCAGACTGCTTCCTCCTCCTCCTCCTCCTCCTCCCGCCTGATGTAAGAACTAACCTGTCCCGCTATCCTTTTGTATCTGTCACCATTCTGTGCACACTATGTACAATCACCTGAGACACCAACACACACAGACACTTACTCTCTCCCTCTGGGGGGGGGGTTATCCTGACAAAGTATGGAGGAGTTATCCAGCCATATTATGGGGGGGGGGGGGGGGGGAAGTTATCCAGCCATAGTATAGTATGCATCAGGGCCGGATTAAAGGGAGGGCACCATGGGCACGTGCCCTGGGGCCTCCACCACTTAGGGGCCCCCACCAGCAGGAACCCTAGCAGATCGGTGGGCAACAGCGCACAGAAAGTGCTGTGTTCTCACATTGCGTTATTAACACAAACACAATGTGGGAATACACTCTGATACTTAGCCCTCCCCGCTCCTGTCTCTAGGATCTGGCATCTTCCTCTGCACTGCAGCCTCTAGTCGCCGTCACGTGCGCAACAGAGGAGGATGCTAAGCAATACAGCCAGGAGCGAGGACGGCCTGTGCTAAGTCGCCTACAGTAGGCTGCCATCTGTATAGATCGGGGCATAGTTAATTTATTTATTGGGGGGGGGGGGGGGGTTGTCGCCCGGGGCCTCCACCAACCTTAATCTGGCCCTGGTATGCATAGTTGCCAACAGTCCCGGATTTTCCTCGACTGTCCCGATTCTGTTATGTGTATGTTATGTGTATGTGTATAGTACATATAGTGTATGTTATGTGTATGATGTGTATAGTACATATAGTGTATGTTATGTGTATGATGTGTATAGTGCATATAGTGTATGTTATGTGTATGATGTGTATAGTGTATATAGTGTATGTTATGTGTATGATGTGTATAGTGCATATAGTGTATGTTATGTGTATGATGTGTATAGTGCATATAGTGTATGTTATGTGTATGATGTGTATAGTGTATATAGTGTATGTTATGTATATAGTACATATAGTGTATGTTATGTGTATGATGTGTATAGTGCATATAGTGTATGTTATGTGTATGATGTGTATAGTGCATATAGTGTATGTTATGTGTATGATGTGTATAGTGCATATAGTGTATGTTATGTGTATGATGTGTATAGTGCATATAGTGTATGTTATGTGTATGATGTGTATAGTGTATATAGTGTATGTTATGTGTATGGTGTGTATAGTGCATATAGTGTATGTTATGTGTGTGATGTGTATAGTGCATATAGTGTGTGTTATGTGTATGGTGTGTATAGTACATATAGTGTATGTTATGTATATGTATATAGTACATATAGTGTATGTTATGTGTATGATGTGTATAGTGCATATAGTGTATGTTATGTGTATGATGTGTATAGTGCATATAGTGTATGTTATGTGTATGATGTGTATAGTGCATATAGTGTGTGTTATGTGTATGGTGTGTATAGTGCATATAGTGTATGTTATGTGTATGATGTGTATAGTGCATATAGTGTATGTTATGTGTATGATGTGTATAGTGTATGTTATGTGTATAATGTGTATAGTGCATATAGTGTATGTTATGTGTATGGTGTGTGTATAGTGCATATAGTGTATGTTATGTGTATGATGTGTATAGTGCATATAGTGTATGTTATGTGTATAGTGTGTATAGTGCATATAGTGTATGTTATGTGCATGATGTGTGCAGTGCATATAGTGTATGTTATGTGTATGATGTGTATAGTGCATATAGTGTATGTTATGTGTATGATGTGTATAGTGCATATAGTGTATGTTATGTGTATGATGTGTATAGTGCATATAGTGTATGTTATGTGCATGATGTGTGTAGTGCATATAGTGTATGTGATGTGTATGATGTGTATAGTGCATATAGTGTGTGTTATGTGTATGACGTGTGTATAGTGCATATAGTGTATGTTATGTGTATAATGTGTATAGTGCATATAGTATATGTTATGTGTATGATGTGTATAGTGTATGTTATGTGTATGGTGTGTATAGTGCATATAGTGTATGTTATGTGTATGATGTGTATAGTGCATATAGTATATGTTATGTGTATGATGTGTATAGTGTATGTTATGTGTATGGTGTGTATAGTGCATATAGTGTATGTTATGTGTATGATGTGTATACTGCATATAGTGTATGTTATGTGTATGATGTGTATAGTGCATATAGTGTATGTTATGTGTATGATGTGTATAGTGCATATAGTGTATGTTATGTGTATGGTGTGTATAGTGCATATAGTGTATGTTATGTGTATGATGTGTATACTGCATATAGTGTATGTTATGTGTATGATGTGTATAGTGCATATAGTGTATGTTATGTGTATGGTGTGTATAGTGCATATAGTGTATGTTATGTGTATGATGTGTATAGTGCATATAGTGTATGTTATGTGTATGATGTGTATAGTGCATATAGTGTATGTTATGTGTATGGTGTGTAGTGCATATAGTGTATGTTATGTGTATGGTGTGTAGTGCATATAGTGTATGTTATGTGTATGATGTGTATAGTGCATATAGTGTATGTTATGTGTATGATATGTATAGTGCATATAGTGTATGTTATGTGTATGGTGTGTAGTGCATATAGTGTATGTTATGTGTATGGTGTGTATAGTGCATATAGTGTATGTTATGTGTATGATGTGTATAGTGCATATAGTGTATGTTATGTGTATGATGTGTATAGTGCATATAGTGTATGTTATGTGTATGGTGTGTAGTGCATATAGTGTATGTTATGTGTATGGTGTGTAGTGCATATAGTGTATGTTATGTGTATGATGTGTATAGTGCATATAGTGTATGTTATGTGTATGATATGTATAGTGCATATAGTGTATGTTATGTGTATGGTGTGTAGTGCATATAGTGTATGGTATGTGTATGATGTGTATAGTGCATATAGTGTATGTTATGTGTATGGTGTGTAGTGCATAAAGTGTATGTTATGTGTATGATATGTATAGTGCATATAGTGTATGTTAGTGTATGGTGTGTAGTGCATATAGTGTATGTTATGTGTATGATGTGTATAGTGCATATAGTGTATGTTATGTGTATGGTGTGTATAGTGCATATAGTGTATGTTATGTGTATGATGTGTATAGTGCATATAGTGTATGTTATGTGTATGATGTGTATAGTGCATATAGTGTATGTTATGTGTATGATGTGTATAGTGCATATAGTGTATGTTATGTGTATGATGTGTATAGTGCATATAGTGTATGTTATGTGTATGATGTGTATAGTGCATATAGTGTATGTTTTGTGTATGGTGTGTAGTGCATATAGTGTATGTTATGTGTATGGTGTGTAGTGCATATAGTGTATGTTATGTGTATGATGTGTATAGTGCATATAGTGTATGTTATGTGTATGATGTGTATAGTGCATATAGTGTATGTTATGTGTATGATATGTATAGTGCATATAGTGTATGTTATGTGTATGGTGTGTATAGTGTATATAGTGTATGTTATGTGTATGATGTGTATAGTGCATATAGTGTATGTTATGTGTATGATGTGTATAGTGCATATAGTGTATGTTATG
>NC_091457.1:165082751-165100251 GCF_027789765.1 Dendropsophus ebraccatus
TACTCAGGTCCTGAGGGGTCCAAATGGTCTCTGACCCATATAAAGGGACCAGTGCTACAAGTCTGGGGCACATACAGCCTCAAAATGACAACTGTGGAACCAGCCTGCTACACAATGACTTTCATCTCCACCAAATATTTTGTTGTGCAACATTCGCAGAGTCTCAGAGAAGCATCCAGGGAGTCGCAGTAGCATCCAGGGAGTCGCAGTAGCATCTAGGGAGTCGCAGAAGCATCCAGGGAGTCGCAGTAGCATCCAGGGAGTCGCAGTAGCATCCAGGGAGTCGCAGTAGCATCCAGGGAGTCGCAGTAGCATCCAGGGAGTCACAGTAGCATGCAACTTGCATAGAGGTCTATAATAGCAAAGTCATTTGCAGCTTGTGACCCGACTCCAATATGACACCATTCACTAACAATAATTACAATGTCATGTGATCATAAATTCTCATGAATTTGCAGTATTCATGAATGAAATTCCAGGTAAACATCCATGCACTTCCACAATAGGCCATGCTGCAGACTTTAAAGTCCATCCCCTGCCCAGTAAAAAACCCAGCCCCTTCCTAGTATAAAGTCCAGCCCCAGTCTAGTATAAGGACCAGCCCCTGCCTAGTATAAAGTCCAGTCCGTCTAGTATAAAGACCAGCCCCTGCCTAGTATAAAGTCCAGTCCGTCTAGTATAAGGACCAGCCCCTGCCTAGTATAAGGACCAGCCCCTGCCTAGTATAAAGTCCAGTCCCTGCCTAGCATAAAGACCAGCCCCTGCCTAGTATAAAGTCCAGCCCGTCCATAGTATGAAGTCCATCCCCTGCCTAGAATAAAGACCAGTCCCTGTCTAGTATAAAGTCCAACCCCTCCGTAGTATAAAGTCCAATCCCTGCCTAGTATAAAGACCAGCTTATGCCAAGTATAAAACCAGCCCCAGTCTAGTATAACTTCCAGCCTCTGCCTAGTATAAAGACCAACCCCTGCGTAGTATGAAGTCCATCCCCTGCCTAATATAAAGACCAGACCAGCCCCTGCCTAGTATAAAGAGCAGTCCCTGTCTAGTATAAAGACCAACCCCTGCATAGTATGAAGTCCAGCCCTTGCCTAGTATAAAGACCATAGGAAAGCATGGGAGACCACAGAAAGGTAGCAAACAAGTTTACCAATATCTTCTTGTATAGTGTTCCTGTAACAGACTTCCTGTTTCTGACGGACACTCTTGTCGGGAACTCAGCCAACTTTGTCTCCCTCTCACTTGTGGGAGGCTCCTGTGGATGTAATAGGTGGTGATATAGCTAGAGACACATAATGGGAGACTTGGCTACTAGAGAGCACAGAAGGAACAGGAAATCAATAACAGGATGTACACTAGATAGAAAGTAGGGCAATAAAAGCAACAGTGAAGACAAATTGATAAGACCACAAAGCGGCAGTAAAATAAGTTAATTTACCAATATATCTTCATTTATGAGGCTGCTCAAAAATGAGTCTGTATTCTAAAAGCAGTGCCACCCCTGCCTGTGGTTGTGTATGGTAATGCAGCTAAGCCCCATTCACGTCAGTGGAGCCGCACTACTGAACTTAACCTGCGCACAGGTATGGTGCTATTTATGGAAGAAATCGGCCATGTTTGTCTAATGCTGTACAAGCCGTCTGATCTCTTATGTTGTTGTAATGATCTACGACGACTTAATCACAATCTGCCCCTCTGTGTCTCCACTTTGTTGTCTTTAGATATAATACATGATAAGCGGGTCCCTGCTGTAGACGACTTATTATACGGCTTTAAGGGGCCTCAGTAACAAACAAATTCTGTACAATCTTGTAGAAGTAGATGTGTAGCTTACAGCCCTGGGCCGCCAATGCTAAATGTATAGACGGAACAGTGGGATGTCTGGGACCTCGGTGCACCTCTGCACCCCCTATAGCTATGCCTCTGGCTGTATCAAAGCTTCCCTCCAGCAGAGAGAAGGCGTCGCTGTCCCTTCCCAACATTTCCTTTAACTGCATTGATAAAAATAAGAAATATAGATTCTCCATGTTCTGGCAGACGGGGGGGGGGGGGGGGCATATATAATGTTCTGTAATAAGTGACACCACTGCTTCTCCATAGAGCGGAGTGCCTGAACGCTATCAATACTTGCATTTAGGATAAGAACTTTTAAACAAAGTTTTCCATTAAGGTTAGATTCACCCGTAGCAGCTCCATTTATCCGGATGGGGTTGCATCCATATTTGCACGTTTCCATCTAGTATGGAGGCTCCCGACTCTCCCCATATTGGCCACCACAAGAAGAGTCTGGAGGGGATAGAGGTGTCTGGCAGCGGCTTACTCCCCTTTCTATTTAGAACACATGTATGCTCATCTGAGCTGAGGATGCAAGTGCATTTGAAGACAGTGACTTCTGACATGTGTGACTGAACTGACTTCCAATTGACTGTGCAAAATTTATTATAAGGAGCATGGCCCTAATATATTTTTTTTGGCTAAAATACTATACCAGAATCTGACTGGAGGACTGCTGTGCAATTTTTTTTTTGGCGCGAAAAAAAAAAAATCGCCTATAATAAATAAAATAAAAATATAGCTAACTTAAACCACACCCCTTCTGAGCAAAAAGAATTGAAAAAAGTCACACCCGATGTAAACTGCTCAAAAATAATGCAAACTGCTCAAAAATGTTTATGCCCGGCACAAAAACACAAACAATGCCATAATAATGGCACAAAAAGAGTGATAAATGTGCCCTTAGGGTTTATCCACTTCTTGTATACTTTGCAAGTTTTGCGACCACGTTGAAGCTAACATGACGGACTAGGAGTGATTTATGGGACATAGATTATTGGTTATCAGTAATGTGGTCCTATATGTCGCCTGTTCCAGAATTTCCTTATTACAGTTACTTCTGCAATGTTTAGGCGATGTTCACACGCAGTATTTTGCAACCAAAACCAGGAGTGGACTGAAAACACAGAAAGGCTATGTTCACTCACGGATGAAATTTAGTGGATGGCCGTCATTTACAGTCATGGCCAATAACGGACATTGTTTTAAAATATTGGTAATTATTTGCCATTAAATGACGGCCATCCACTAAATTTCAGCAGTGTGTGAATGTAGCCTTTCTGTATTTTTAATCCACTCCTTGTTTTGGTTGCAAAATACTGAGCAAAAAATACTGTGTGTGAACATAGCCTTATTGTGTACTTATATTATGGGACGTTCTTCTTATTGTGTACTTATATTATGGGACGTTCTTCTTATTGTCTACTTATATTATGGGACGTTCTTCTTATTGTGTACTTATATTATGGGACGTTCTTCTCATTGTGTACTTATATTATGGGACGTTCTTTTCATTGTGTACTTATATTATGGGACGTTCTTCTCATTGTGTTCTTATATTATATTATGTGATGACATTCTATGGCGGCCTGCTACACAGCACCTACACAACCGCTGCCGCCTTCTTCCGGCCTGCATATTGCTGAGGTGACGTTGTGATTTACACCGGAGCTGTGTACAGATAACGGCACACACACAGCTGAAGTCTGCAAGATTTACCGGATCCAGCAAGACGCCGAGCATCATTGTGATCCACGTCAGCTGCCGCCCATCACCGCTCTGTAGAGAAGACACATTCTCTGCCATCCATATTGAGTCCTGCCTCCTCTCCAGGATTAGACGTGAAATCCACATGCATAGATATAGTATCAGAGCCGAAAGACAGCCGAGGTGGAGAGGAAATTGAAATGACATTTGAATCGGAAGAAAGGAGGTGATGAGACAGTAAAATACGGGAGAACATGGAGAGCGGAACAAAAGGAGAAGGAAGAAGATGAGAAAGGAGGTCAGACAGGGCCCCGGGGGTGCGGAGGCAAGATGGGGCAGCTGTTTGCTGACCAGCTCTCTGTCACACCTTACGCTTTCTTCTTGGCATTCTTAAGTGAGTAATTATTATAAAATAATGGCATTGCCAGAGGAGCAACACCAGTCTCCGGCACATTACACGCCGACCAGGACGCGCCACATCATTAGCATTTTGATGATTTTGAATAGCACTTCAACGCGGCAACTTAGATAGACCTGACACCAACTCCGTCCCCTGGTCTGTGGTGTAAGGCACGGGGATGTGGGGGTGCCACTCGGGACACGAGTGGGGAAGATGACGGCTATGCGATGTCCGCAGGATTGTTATCAAGTAGATATCGAATCAAGATAATCGTATAAAATAAGATCGGTATATAACTCGTGAATAAGGAAATTTCTTTAATTTCTTGAAAAAACAAGAAAGCCAAAGCATTTCCTGGAACGTTAGATCTAAGGCAAGGGTGGGGAACCAGCTGCTCCAAAACCACAACTCCCATCATACCTGGGCAGCCAACGCTTTGATCCAAGGGCACGAGACGCTATTATACCGCCACTAACCAATGATCCAGGGGTTTTTTGTTTGTTTTTTCTTGCTCACATTAAGTGAATTTGAGGAAAAGGTTATAATATAAACTAATATGGGAAGCGGCAATGGCGGTCAGATATCTTTCCAGCAGTTTGACAATAAATTTCACCTCTGTATAAGGTAACACAGATTGAGACTCTTCCTTTTCCTACATGGAGGCCGAGGAGGATGGAGGCCTCTTTTATATACATACTATATAGTTTTGCCTGGAGCTTCGACCATCTGTTCTGTTTAGAGATGGTTGGAGCAGACATAATGCTGTCTTAGGCATGAAAGACAAGGAAAACCCACCGAGGTGGATGAGGAGAGGAAGTCCTTTTCTTGTAGAAGGCCGGAGAGAGCGGTGGGGGGTGGGGGTCCCACGCTGCACCTTTTTTCCAGGAATATTGCAGTTTTTGTCTCTGTGTAATTTCTGGCTTTAGATTAAACAAATGCATCAAAAACTACAGTGGTTTCTTTTCCAAAAATTTCTTGAATGTAAATCCGCCCTAACAGAGATTAAAAATCAATGTTAATAAGATTGAATTGATTTCAAACTTTCCCAAAAATTTGAATTTAACATAATTTGAATTTTGTTTCAGGTAAATTTGAACTTCTGTCAAAGACGAGAATCCCTGCTCCTGTAGGTGCTGAGCGGCGAGGCCTCATCCACACAGCCGTCCAGTATGGACGGCACAGGACAAATTAAAGGAGATGTCCCACGGAAGGACAAAAACTGCAGGCAGGCTGGTGGGGCAGGAAAATAATAAAGACCGGAACTCACCCGTCCTCGTGCCCCCAATGCACCGCTCCTGTGTTTTGTTCGCAGCAGGTGGCTGTCAGCCTCAGCTGGAAATGGAGTTCGTCACGTACACAGCTTCACCAGCTGAAACGTCACAGCCCAGTTGAGCGATCGCCCAGTGTCCCACCCTAGTCACTGATTGGCTGGGTGGGCAATCATGACGTTGCAGCTAGCAGAGCTGCAGGACCCGGGAGTGGCACACCGGAGGCACGAGGACAAGTTCAGTCCTTTATTATTTTCCTGCCCCCACCAGCCTGCCTGAAGTTTCTGTCCTTCCATGGGACTTCTCCTTGAAAGTCTATGGGCCAATGCACACTACTATGAATACACGGTCTGTGCATTTGTCCAGAGCCTGGACCGCAAAAAGTAGAACCTGCACTGATATGGTCAGTTTTGGAGTGGCAGCTCTATAGGCTTTAACCCCCTTTATAAGTGCACGTTGCCTACAATCAAGGACCAAGCATTACGGTGGATTATGGTCTCGCCCATGGCTGTGCGGATGAGACTTTAAGTATACACCGATTACCCAGCCCAGCGAATGTGTGCAGCCGCCCAGAGGTAAGCAGCCATACTTGGCCCAGGGAATGCTAACTGAGTGGCCAGTGTGTGCCCCGCTGCTCAGTGAACAGGAGCAGGAACCTGCCTTTTAACAGGAGTCCCTGCTTCTGTATGAACTGGAATTACTTATCTAATCTGAATGGAATCTGACTGCTGGGGGGATTGGTTTATTTCCACCTGGATCCATAATTGCACATATCACACTTTGTAGGCAGCTTCTCCTGTAATGGAGCGAACAGTAAACCATTGTTACACAGTATATATATACAGTTTACTTACCACACACAGTTGGGATTTATGTGCTGAAATACAAAACCGGATACATTGTTACCGTTCCGCACAGTTTAACACTCGCTAATTGCATAGCGATCACTTCATAAACACCGCCAAGGAAACACGTCCAATGGAGACGCCGCTGCAAAGGTGCCGCTTAAACGTATAGGAAGTATAAATGTAAAGGCTAATTGTAAACAATTAAGAGTAAAGTGTGTTCACTAAAAATACAATGAGTGCCAAACCACAGCCGCTATAGGAAGGAGGCGGTAATCCCTGGCACGTCCGCCTGAACCTCGGCTCCTAATGGACTTTAAATTATCAACATTGCTAAACTCTGCGCCGGCTCGTACAGGAGCTGCCCCCCCCACACACCCCCCGTACATCCATAATTTGTAATCAAGAGCATAATTTTGTCATTTTGCAGCACTAATTATCTAATCATGACACGACGTATAACGTCCACGTCTACCCAATTAGCTAAGACAATTATTAAAATTTGGAAGCCTAATTATGTCTCAATTTAATGCTGGCAAACTCTTGTCTCGTTGTGTAATTAAAATGCTGTCTTTTGCTTCTGCCTCCGGGGCAGCGGATGATTAGGACCTGTCAGGGGGTGCACTCAACCAAACCAGTCGAGCGTACGGTGCAACATGACCCTACATTGTAAGTGTGTCAACATATTAACCTGAATTCCCATCAGCGCATATAATCACGTTTGGTGGAGATACAAGAGGCTAAAACATGCAGTCATTTATTACGGGAAAAAATACATGCCTTTTAATTAATGCTATAAAAGAATTGACACATCAAGTGCTCGGAGTCACACGACGGCTCCATCTAATTAGGAGCCGAGAAGTATTTGCCTTTGTCTGGAGCGCTCTCTCTTGTCTCCCTGACTTCTGCTGCCGGGGTACTTGTCTCCTATTTATGGGTTTCCATCCCTCTGCACATCCTGAAGACATGGGGAACATTCTCCAAGATGAAAACACAAATGGAACCTGCCCTTAAATGCAGCGCAGATCGGGATTTTTATTTTTTGTTAACTTCGATTTTAAGAAAAATGATGATGCTGTAAATTACAGTTGTGAGAGATCTCCTGAGATTAGCGAATACATTTGGCAGGAATTGAATTTGTTACAAACTTCTCAGAAATTCGGCTTTTAAGGAAACAGAAACTTCTGAAATTCAGCCTGGAGAAATCTCTCAAAATACTAGTCCTTCAATTACCCCTACTGTCACAGCTACTAGCCCTACTACTACTCCTACTGTCACTCCTACTAACCCTATTACTACTACTCCTCCTACTGTCACTACGACTACTTGCCCTATTACTACTACTGTCACTTCTACTACTCATACTACTACTACTCCTGCTGTCACTACTATTACTACTAGCCCTACTATGGCCACTAATACACCTGCTGTCACTACTACTAGCCCTACTATTTTTACTGTCACTATGACTACTTGCCCTACTATAACTAATACTGTCACTTCTACTACTAATACTACTCCTGCTGTCACTACTACTAGCCCAACTATTACTACTACTACTAGCCCTACTATGGACACTACACCTGCTGTCATTACTACTAGCCCTACTATTACTACTGTCACTACTACTAGCCCTACTACTACTCCTCCTCCTACTGTCACTACTACTAGCTCTACTACTCCTCCTACTGTCACTACTACTAGCTCTACTACTCCTCCTACTGTCACTACTACTAGCCCTTTTATTACCCCTACTGTCACTACTACTAGACCTACTATTACTACTCCTCCTCCTACTGTCACTACCACTACTAACCCTAATTTTACTACTGTCACTACGATTACTAGCCCTTTTATTACTACTACTCCTACTGTCACGACTACCAGCCCTACTATTATTAACCCTACTATTTCTACTACTACTATCACTACGACTACTAGGCCTACTATTACTACTACTACAGTCACTACTACTAGCCCTACTACTCCTACTGTCACTACGACTACTTGCCCTATTACTACTACTGTCACTTCTACTACTCATACTATTACTACTCCTGCTGTCACTACTACTACTACTAGCCCTACTATGGCCACTAATACACCTGCTGTCACTACTACTAGCCCTACTATTTTTACTGTCACTATGACTACTTGCCCTACTATAACTAATACTGTCACTTCTACTAATACTACTCCTGCTGTCACTACTACTAGCCCAACTATTACTACTACTACTAGCCCTACTATGGACACTACTACACCTGCTGTCATTACTACTAGCCCTACTATGGCCACTACTACTCCTGCTGTCACTACTACTAGCCCTATCCAGCCTTATTTATCACCTGCATTATCTATGATGTTCAAAGCTGCGGAATCTGTACAAATAAATATTATTATTATCCCTTGTTGTCACTACAACTCCTATTACTGCCACCACTACTACCCCTACAGAGCCGCCCATCTCCTGCCTTGTCCATACTGTATTCCTGTGTCACTACTACTACTAGAAAGGCTGTCGTTGTGTCAGAAACGTTCCTGACCCAGTTCCCACACCGTCCATGTTGGTGCTGCTTCTGACCATTCCTCTGAACCTAGGACACTTCCCAGTTGTGTGTGTGGCCCTGGCAGACGACCAGTCAGATCACAATTAGGTCTGAGCCTTTGTGCTTTATTTAGTGCTGGCTACGGGGGCCCTGAGTAAATGGCTGCTGCTTGGTGTCCTTCAGCCTTCACTAGCGCTTGTTTGACTATTTGGACCTGATGCTGACCTACTGGTTTTGACCACAGAAAAAAAACAAATTTGGTCAGCTCTCCTAGCCATAGCATAGCCATAGCAACAAGCTCCTGCCTGGTGTGAATGGTGTTCTAGGAGAGCTGACCAAATTTGTCTTTTTTTCCTGTGTTCCAGATGGGTGGGAGCAGCTGCCTTTACTTGGTTGTGCCCTCCACCTCTCCCACCCAGGTGGTGTAATTACTTGTGCCGGTATAAGATGGATCTTGCATGCCCAGAGCATAGGTGTATTTCATGCCATGGAGAGGCCATAGTACGGTGTAGGACTGTCCCGAGCATGAGGCCACCATAACGTGGTGGGGCAGTTTACACCATTTGCAAATGGTAACCAAGAGCCTCATTATTTTTGTGGGAATTTTTTTAGAAGTTGGGGGGGGGGCTGCTTTTAACTATTTTCATGTCCAAGGTGGGTCTGTATCTTGCCATTGTGGTGAGCTGTTGAATTTGTTGACTTTTTTTTAGGTCAGATCATCCAAGTAAGTGAGGTTGTTCAGGAAATGAACAGAACATGGACATGAACAGGGTAGGCTCGTGCCAAACCGAACTTTAATGAGCCAATCATTACACTTACATGTCTCTCTTCTCCGGTCTGGTCGTCTCCGGTAAAGGCCTGCTCAGCCAATCACAGGCCGCGTTGCTGTCCCAGCCCAGTCAGCCCGTGATTGGCTAAAGTGGGCTGTCACTCTTGTTTTACTGTCACCCTGGCGATGGACTCCAGAATGGTGGTGACAGTACTGGAGCGGCAGCAGAATTATTGCTGAGTGTTCCCCCTAGTGGCAAACACCTCTGTTACTCTGACTGATCATAGCCTACCATTTTCCAGACATATTCTGCAGTATATCATGCTGAAACATAATAGTCTATCTTCAGAAAATAGACCAAACCGTCACTAGCCGACCACAGGGGGACAATTGACCTCCGTTCTCTTGATCTGTGATGATCCCAGAGGTCTGATTCCCACCAATCAAATAATTATCCCCTATCCACGGGTAACTTCTAATCTTAAGATAACCACTTTAAGCTCAATGGGCCTCCAGCAGGTGCACTCTGTCTGGTATTCGTCAGTATACCTTTCTGACAGGTTTCCAACATTTACCTCCGCGGTACTGGAGAAAGGAGATGTGAAAAGAACCTGACATACTCGTGAAATCTGACAGAAAATAAGCCTTCTTCTTCCATATAAAATCAGAGGCATTCGGAGGTATAGCGGGGCCAGAAACTTGTATAGGTGCCATATTACGGATCGGAGTGACTTCCACAAAAATACCTATATATATATATATTTTTTTTTAATATTCAAAGAAGTAATAATCTAGTAATGACGATGAGATCTGTCCGTACGTTTCTATATGAGAAGATGGAGGCTGCTGACATGTGGCGGCTGCATGGTAGGCGCTGGGAGCCGGCTTTGTTTGTAGATGTCTCTGTAGTGACTGTAGCGTGTCAGTCTCACCCAGTAAATGAAGGAAGGCCTTTGATACCCTCCTGCAGTGAGACTCTACTTCTTGCAAATGGCCTTGTTTGGGATCAGTCAGATCGGGAGGCTGTGAGCTAAAATCCCTGCTCTGACTTGTTCTGCCGCCTGACAGCGCGCCTCTCTCCTGTCAGCAGCAATTGACTGGTCAGATTCACCCTTGTACAGCAATTACAACAGCTCATTGACAGGATGGTGACCTAGCCGGACCTGATAATAGAAACCTATTGATTTTTTTGTGGGCTCGGATGTTTTAAAACAAACCATATGTATTGTTATCAATTGCTTGGTTTCTCGACACCCAGAGCACATCAAAATTTCAATGGCGTCCCAACAGAGGCAGATTACTGCTCCAAATGTGGAGTTCTTCCAAGCCGGAGAGCTGTAAAATCCAATGTATGGAGAATGTGCTTGGTATTCCTGATTTCATGGTGGCGAGGCACATACATGTACGTACATGCCATAGGTGTGACTGGGAGGGTGGTGGTAAGAAATCAATGTACATCCATTGCTGAAAAAAAATCTCTAGCGTTTCCAGTTTTCACTCGGTAAAAGAAAGACGGAAATAACAACGTCTTTTCGGATGAACATTGAATCTTTCGTCGCAGCCAGTGCAAAATAGTCAGCAAAATAACCTAAAATACTGTTCTCTTCTGTCAACGTCTTCAAGGTCTATTCAGTAATTTCTGTGTTCCTGTGACCCCAGGGACGCCACTGTTACAGCTCGTAATAGTAAAAATGATGGCAACCAATCACAGCTCAGCTTTCATATCTTAACAAGCTCTCATAAAATGTGCACTCAGCTCTGATTGGCTGTTATGGGCAACAAAGGCCATTTTGAATTTTAAGCCACTAATGACCATTGGAGATATCAGTTCAAGACTAGTGAACGACAAAACTCCTGAAGGTAATTTCAAGGCCGATTTGCCATCAGATTTAATCCAAACTCAATGTACTATGGTTGCCACATTGAAAATCACCTCTTTGCGAAGACCGCCCTCCTATTCAGACGACATTTACTTTGGTTCCACCATACAGTACTCATATCAGCCATCTGCTTTGACAAGCCCGGCCCAGTAGCGTAACGTTTCTAAACACCAGGCCTCACGGCCCCCAACAGGTCATGTCTTGAGGATTCCCTTAGTATTTCTATCCTGCGCTACAGGATGGAATTGTACAATGTTTTTGAAGTACATATAGATTTTTATATTTTTAGGTGGAAACATTTGCTTTCCTTTTTTATTTTTTAAGGCTTAGAAAATATGAACCTGCATACCTAGAACATGTACCAGGCCATTCAACATCAAGTTTTTGCGCTCCTTTTACTAAATATAAAAAAAAAAAAGAGTAGTGTGACACAGGAGGATGTATGATGCCTGATATACATATAACTCAGAACCATCCTTGTCCAGGGGACTTGTTAACACAGATGGATACCATAGAGGGGGCCCCAGCTCAGGCCTCGATACCAGATTTGCCGCAAGGAGTGGCTCTTACTTATATTACATGACGGATCAATGGGGCTAAGAGGCAGATTGGAGGTGTGATTGAGAAGAGGAGATGCACATCATGGGGGGGATAACTTTGAATTGCCGGGCTGGTGCTCCACGGAACCTAATTAGCACATCGGTTTGCTAGCGAATATAACGCCAACCAAGCGACCAATTGAAAATAGTTATTTGAATACTTATCTGGAAAACATTTGGTTGTGATTGGGTATTGTTCTGCAATAAAACCACTGTCATTTGCATATTCTGTGGTGCAGGCAGCACGACACAGTGACCTTTGCCCACCTAATCTGTAGTGCAGCCAATGTGGCTGTGTAGTCCTACCCTAAATTGGCCAAAAAAAACATAAAATAAGTGCAAGCCAATAGTTATCAGCATGCACATTCTACTTATTGAAGTATTGGAGATCAGGAGCCGCCTTCAGTATATGATGGAAAGCCTCTGTAGTATATGTGACTGTAGCTGTACATTAACCATAGTGAATAAGGTGCATGCATGTGTTCTTCTTAGTGTTGGTAATCTGCATCCTGGGTCGTCCGTGATCTGCACGTACAGGTCCGGCTTACCAAGAGGCACGTCTCATGTAGTTCTGCAGAGTAAATCTTCCTGACACCAAGATATGAATTTTGCACGGCACAGTCGGAGCCACCGCGAAGCAATGGCCAGAGGGAGTGGTGACAATTGCCGGCGGCCGTGACTTTCTGTCCCTCGCGCTGGAGGAACATTGTTGCAAAGCATTATGGTCTCCTACTTCATAATCAAACAGAACAAGGTGAATTTCTCTAGAAAACAAAATAAAGCATTTCTTCATGCAAAGTGATGGACAGATCGAATAAACATAATTCACTCTCCGCCAAAACACCTCCGAACGCGTTTCCAGGCTGACTTCAGCCGCGACAGCAGGAGACTGGTAGAAAGAAAAAAATGGTGTTTGTTGTTACTGTATATATGGTCCCTTGGTCTTGGTTTAACCCCAGCAGAACCACAGACACTTAGAGGATTATTCCCCTCGCAGTTGATTGTACGAGAAAAGGTGTTAAGTAACAATTGAGGAGGATATCAGCAATAGTCTTACAATTTCACAGTTCTTAAGTACACAAATCCCAAAAGCTGCCTATAGAGCCTCAGTGTTTAGTAGATGGGCTAAAAATATGAGGCATGTGACAAAGAAATCACCTTTAAATGATCTGTTATTACCGCTGACAAAACAACTCACAGAAAACAGCTCAAGAGACAAATCCCATCTTACCCTTAAATGCTCCATACATGGCGATTCTGACAATAGCGCCGCGCGTATATACATGACAATGGCATTACCCGCATCTGTTTGATCCCTTTATGTAGAGAAGTGAGATGGGCTCATCAGATTACACACTCCTTTATTCTTCTCAATAAGCTCTGAAGGATTCGGATAATCACGTCACAATGGAGATATCAGCAACAAAGGCGACGACGTTACATCACAATACCGATAACAAGGCCCTCTGATGTACTGTAATGGAGGGACACCACCATACACATCAATGACTCTTTACTTAACAATTTGTCGTGTAGTTGTAGGACATGCGTCAGTGGGTAACAGAACGTCTACAGTACCTCGTGGTTGGGAAGATCCATGGATGGAGAAGTCTTCTGCTAGATAACAATGATTTAACATGATAAATTAGTAAAACCAAAAGTAAGTCGTTGCTCCCCTTCAGAACAGATTTTTCAGCCTTTTGATTGTTTTTGAGGTGACTTGGCCACTTTTCTTTCTATCCTAAAAAGGATATCGATAAAATAGAACAGGTCCAAAGACGACTACAAAAATGGCGGAGGGTGTGAGGCATAAAACATTAGGAGTGCACTAGGCCTTTACATTTATGAGAGTTTGCACACCCAGGAGCAGGTAGAGAAAGCAGTATGGAGGTGCGAGACATGCACAGCCCGGGAGCCTGGAGTGTGGCTAAAGCCCCTAATACACAGGGTGATGTCAGCGCTCGCTTGCCCTTTGTTCCCTGCTCACTGCCGGCGCTATTACATGCATCAGCAGTGAGCGGATAAGAGCTAGGATGGCTGCCCGGGTGATCGGTAGATCGTCCGTGCAGCCCATAGAAGTAGGCAGCAGTCAGATTGCTGCTCTCCTGGTCGTTTGTCTTTCAACGATCAGCTGACATTGTATCTGTCGGCTGATCGTTGTCTTCTATTACACAAGACAATTATCGGCCGGATACAGACGATAATGGTTTCGTGTAATAGGGCCTTTAGTTGTTATAGACATGACAGGTGGCGTCTGGTGCTTATTTAATTTCTTTTAATGGGCCGGAGTGGGTTAAAATTAAAGTGCATTACACTTAAAGGAGAACTCCGGGCAGGGACACTTTTTTAAATATTCCTGGGTAGGGGCTGGGTGAAAAAAAATAACATGCACTGACCTCTGGCTGCCGCTCTGGTCCCCGTTCACTTCCTGGTCTGAGAAGGGACCTGAGAGGTGACATGTCAGGTCCGCTCATCTAGTCAGCCGTAGAGGCAGGACATTGCTACAGCTGCTGTCTGGCTAAATGGGCTGCCATGTCATTTCTGTGACGTTCTGTCTCAGATCGGGGACCAGAGCGGCAATATGTGGGCACCAACGCTGAAGCCAAGGTGGTAAGTGCATGCTATTTTTTTCACCCAGCCTGGAGTTCTCCTTTGCATACATAAAATCTACGGCACGTCACACGCCACTCAGCGGGATGGAAGCTGTTCTAATGTTTGCTATATGGACAGGACAACAGATTCATCATTATGGATGGGTCCACTCCAACATCTGTCTTTTCTGGGATTTATTCTCAATTCTTAATTTTGCTGTATTTTAAGATACCACAAAATTTGCATATAAACTTCATGGCTCCACCCTAAATAATGGATGACATCACAACCGGGTACACCGTGGGGCTGTGGGGGATGAGCGTATTGATTTAGGAAAATCATTCAAGTTATTGTGCACTGAATGTATATTTTAAATAATAAAAAAAAAAATTATCATTCTTAGTAGAGATGAGGGAATCATTTTGGAACAATTTAAATTTGTAAATTGTAAATGTGAAATTCCCCCAAAATTTCAGATTTACCCAAATCCAAAATGATTGAAATTAGTATTGGCCACCAGATTAGTGATCATATCATAAGAAGGGACTCCAAACCTAATAACCCCAATCAAACGTTAGGGTTTGTGGAGTAACGATCACATGGAAAGATTATTGTGCGAATTATCGTTATATCGTTCAAATTTAAATGATCGTTTTGTGTAAATGCAGGTAAAGATCGTTCATCGTTCGTTTGGTGGTGACACCAACATCATTGCTGGTCGTTCACTAACTTTTCAGTGTGATTCCACATCGTTCCTTCATTTGCTGGGATCAGATGGAGAAAACGATCGTAGTAGCTAACGACTATCGTTCTGTGTAATATGGGGAATGATTTCAATTTAACGATAAATGACCACGCTTGCAAAAGTTTATCGTTAATTATCAAAAATCGCTTCATCTAATAGGACCCTAACAGTTACTTTAACTTTGGGTTATGCCATCTTGGCGTTTGGATACAGTCCTCGGAGACTTTAGAGTGGGATTTGCAGCTTTTTAGGACGATCAGGGCACGTTCCAATCCAGATCTAATCAGAATTCTATAAAATCGGACCCCAAAAAACCATTCATCTATAATTTGTAACAAAAGCTGTGACATCATTGTCCGCCTATAGTATCTAGATCTCACTAGATGAAAAAAAAAAAAACATTTCTTGGAATATCTGAAGACAAGAGAGGTGGATAAATTCCCATGATCTTTGGGAGGGGTGGGTTGGTGTAAACTCCCGTGTTGTGGAATGTGTGTGCGTTATACGTTTCCTATATTGATGAGTGACCCGCCCTCCGCACTGCCCCCTCCCCCGGGCGCACTATATTGGCAGGATGCCATATTATCCTTATTTTATAATAAGCAACAATAGATATTTTAAACACTGTATCCGCCGTTATTGTTTGGTCGCATTATTAACGACGCTTCAGTGACACGTCGGCTCGTAACGGGTGGATATATGTAAAAGCGAGACAGCAGGTGTTATAAGATCCGTTAATTGACAGGTCTGATATGTACACCCACAGGGTTCAACAAGGTTGTATTGTGGATTTCATTTTTATTCAACCTCTACATTAATCCACTTACTCAGATACTCAGGGGAAGGGAATGCAGCGCTATCTCAATTATTAACAGAAAGGTTGACCTTCTTTTATACACAGATGATGCGTACGTTTTTTTCTGTTTGCGGTTGCTTTCTGCTCCCCTGAGATGGTGATTTGTGTATTCCTCAGTGAGTGGCTGATTAGAACTCAAAGAGTATTTGGACTGGACAATGGCTCCTGGATTTGGCGTATGGGGGGATTATCCGCCTTTTTCAGTAGAGACAGAATAGATATTATAGAGATTTCCAGAGTCTTTTAAATGGTAATGCTTACTTTATGATTACTGTAGCCACAAGAAGACGACTTTTAAGTGTTTTCAGATCTTTTATGTTGGTCGGTTTGTTTTTGTTTGTTTTTTGTGTTTGCATTTTTTAGAGAAAAAAAAAATTCTCCCGATTCTCATAGATTCTGTAAAATTACATTTATTTACATGACAGTCATACGAACGCTGGGAACTGTGGGAATTTTATTTTGTTTAAGTTTTAGTAAAGATATTGCTATATCAGATTTGCTTCATATATAGTAAAATATTAAGTAAGTTGTGTAATTTATGGCTATGTTCATACTGTGTTCTTTGAGGCTACAAATTCACTTGTTTAAGCATATTGCAAGGTTTATATCTGCTTTTTGCAGTGTTTTTATGCATGTTTTATATTGATTTTTTTTTTGTTTTCAGCCATGTTTTTGCTGTTAATTTTCAAAATGTTTTGTAATGTTTATGCAAAAACCACACCATAAATTTACATTTAACACCTACAAAAACTATATGTGAATATAGTCTACTAGTCCATTCCAGTGTGGAAACTGAGCAAGCATTCTGCATATAATTGACTCTCAGCATGGTCTTCCAGGGATATCTCCACAGCAGCTGCCTACGAGGGGAATCGGTATAATTTACTAAAATCGCTCACCCTTTGCCCTCTGCTTAAACAAATGGTATAATAACAGACACAAGTAGTATGTGTTTTCATCTAGAAACAGCGCCCCTCTTGCTCAGAGGCTGGGCCTGGTATTGCAGCTTAGCCCTTGCCATACACAGCAGCCATTTGCTTTTTTTATTTCTACAGAGACTGAGGCTGCACTTATACAATGGCTGAATGGCTGAGTTTTAACCGGTAAAAAATGCAACTCTCTTTTTTTCCATTTAAGGAGCCATATGGCGGCGCTTTTTTTTGTCAGATTAAAAGAACTTTATAATGACCTTCTTAATTTAAAAGTAGCTTTTTAAATGAGGGCTGATGTCATCATATGCCTAAAACCAACATCTTATCTTGATTTTTAAGGTCAGTTAGATATCCAACATGTACAGTTTAAGGCTGGGTTCACACTATGTATATTTGAGGCTGTATTTGTGAGGCTGTATAGCAACCAAAACCAGGAGTGGATTGAAAACACAGAAAGGATCTGTTCACATAATGTTGTAATTGAGTGGATGGCCGTCATTTAATGGCAAATATTTGCTGTTATTT